>NC_042973.1:17460494-17762494 GCF_901001165.1 Salmo trutta
ATTCTTGGTACCATTTCAAAGGAAACACTTTGAAGTTTGTGTAAATGTGAAAGGAATGTTGTAGAATATAACACAATAGATCTGGTAAAAGATTAATACAAAGAAAAAAACAACCGTTCTTTTGTATTTTTTTGTACCATCATCTTTGAAATGCAAGAGAAAGGCTATAAGGTAATATTCCAGCCCAGGTGCAATCTACATTTTGGCCACTAGATGGCAGCAGTGCACGTGCAAAGTTTTAGACTTATCCAATGAACCATTGAATTTCTGTTCAAAATTTTGTATCAACACTGCCCAAATATGCCTAATTTGTTTATTAATAACTTTATGTTCAAAATTGTGCACTATCCTAGCATGGTATTCTTTCACTGTAATAGCTACTGTAAATTGGACAGTGCAGTTAGATTAACAAGAATTTAAGCTTTCTGCCAATATCAGATATGACTATGTCCTAGGAAATGTTATTGTTACTTACAACCTCATGCTAATCTCATTAGCCTACATTAGCTCAACCGTCCCGTGGAAGGGACACCGATCCCAAAGAAGCTCTAGCCACAAGGCCACTGAGTTGGTTCTATAATATTGAAGCTGATGCCAATGTGTAAGCATTGATTTAATTGGAACAGTCAGTTCTCTCAAGCTAAAGTGGTTCTGTTCTCTCTGATGTGTTTAGGTGAGGTCATGGGGGTTTGCTATTGAATAATCCCCAAAATCTGGTTTTGCTGGGGGATGTACTGAAATTTATAGTTGGAGACAGAAGTCATAAAGCATGCATTGTTATACCAATGTTAGGCTGTGTTATGAAATTACTTCATTGGCATTATTTTCCGTAAAAAGACCCACATGGTTTGATATTAGGTCATGATGGTCTCCACTGCCATTGAGGAATACCTTGTTGATAAGGTCAAGGAACAGCAATGACGTTTTTGGGAATATCCACCAACATCTCCACAACGTTTATGGTGTCTGGTGAGTGGATATAAAGGTCTGTGGGAAGCTACAAGCCACCGTGTGCCACAGTGGATCCTATTGTGAGTAAATATTGTAGGAAGATAGAGTAGCATCACTTGAAAATTTGCTAATGTGAACCTATGTCTATATTATTTTGGTTAATACATACAGTGCATTCAGAAGGTATTCAGACCCCTTGACATTTTCCACATTTTGTTAAGTTATAGCCTTATTCTAAAATTGATTAAATTATTTGTTTTCCTCATCAATCTTCACACAATACTTCACACAAATGTATAAAAAAATAAAAAACAGATACCTTATTTACGTAAGTATTCAGACCCTTTGCTATTAAATTGAGCTCAGGTGCATCCTGTTTCCATTGATCATCTTTCAGATGTTTCTACAACTTGATTGGAGTCCACCTGTGGTAGATTCAATTGATTGGACATGATTTGGAAAGGCACACACCTGTCTATATGAGGTCCCACAGTTGACAGTGCATGTCAGAGAAAAAACCAAGCCATGAGGTCGAAGGAATTGTCTGCAGAGCACTGAGACAGGATTATGTCAAGGAACAGATCTGGGAAAGGGTACCAAAACATTTCTGCAGCATTGAAGGTCCCCAAGAACACAGTGGCCTCCATCATTCTTAAATGAATGAAGTTTGGAACCACCAAGACTCTTCCTAGAGTTGGCCGCCTGGCCAAACTGAACAATTGGGGGAGAAGGGCCTTAGTCATGGGGGCCTTGGTCCAGGGCCTTGGTCCAGAGTTCCTCTGGGGAGATGGGAGAACCTTCCAGAAGGACAACCATCTCTGCAGCACTCGACCAATTCAGGTCTTTATGGTAGAGTGGCCAGACAGAAGCCACTCCTCAGTAAAAGGCACATGACAGCCTGCTTGGAGTTTGCCAAAAGGCACCTAAAGGAATATTATCTGGTCTGATGAATCCAAGATTGAACTATTTGGCCCGAATGCCAAGTTTCACTTCTGGAGGAAACCTGGCACCATCCCTACAGTGAAGCATGGTGGTGGCAGCATCATGTTGTGGGGATGTTTTTCAGCGGCAGGGACTGGGAGACTAGTCAGGATCGAGGGAAAGATGAATGGAGCAAGGTACAGAGATCCTTAATGAAAACCTGTTCCAGAGTGCTCAGTATCTCAGACTAATGTGAAGGTTCACCTTCCAACAGGACAACGACCCTAAGCACACAGCCAAGACAACACAGGAGTAGTTTCGGGACAGGTCTCTGAATGCCCTTGAGCAGCCCAGCAAGAGCCCGGACATGAACCTGATCGAACATCTCTGGAGAGACCTGAAAATAGCTGTGCAGTAACGCTCCCCATCCAACCTGACAGAGCTTGAGAGGATCTACAGAGAAGGATGGCCGAAACTCCCTAAATACAGGTGTGCCAAGCTTGTAGTGTCATACCCAAGAAGACTCGAGGCTGTAATCAATGCCAAAGCTACTTAAACAAAGTACTGAATAAAGGGTCTAAATACTTATGTAAATGTGATATTAACTTTTTTTTTTTTTATATATTTGCAAAAAGTTCTACAAACCTGTTTTTGCTTTGCCATTATGGGGTATTGTGTGTAGATTGGTGAGGGGGGAAAACTATTTTATCAATTTTAGAATAAGGCTGTAACGAAACAAAATGTAGAAAATGTTGAGGGATCTGAATACTTTCCGAATGCACTGTACAGTGCCTTCAGAAAGTATTCAAAGCCCTTGACTTATTCCAAATGTAGTTGTGTTACAGCCTGACTCAAAATGGATTACATAGATTTATTTTCTTAGCCATCTACACACAGTACCCCAGAATGACAAAGTGAAAACATGTTTTTAGAAATGTTAGCTAAAAATGGAAAATGTAGTACAGAAATATCAAATGAACAGTAGTATTAACACCCCTGAGTCAATACTTTGTAGAAATACCTTTGGCAGCATTACAGCTGTGAGTCTTCCTGGGAAAGTCTCTAAGAGTTTTCCACACCTGGATTGTGCAACATTTGCCCAATATTCTTTTCAAAATTCTTATATCTCTGTCAAATTGGTTGTTGATCATTGCTAGACAACCATGTTCACATCTTGGGATAGATTTTAGAGTAGATTTAAGTCCAAACTGTAACTCGGCCACTAAGGAACATTCATTGTCTTCTTGGTAAGCAATTCCAGTGTAGATTTGGCCTTGTGCTTTAGGTTATTGTCCTATTGAAAGGTGAATTAATCTCCCAGTGTCTCATGGAAAGCAGACTGAACCAGGCTTTCCTCTAGGATTTGACCTGTGCTTAGCTCCATTCCATTTTCTTTATCCTGAAAAACTCCCCAGTCCTTAATGATTACAAGCATACCCATAACATGATGTAGCCACAACAATGCTTAAAAATATGGAGAGTGGTACTCAGTAATGTGTTATGTTGGATTTTCCCCAAACATAACACTTTGTATTCAGGCCAAAAATTAATTGTTTTGCAAAATTTCTTGCAGTATTACTTTAGTGTCTTGTTGCATGTTTTGGAATATTTTTATTCTGTACAGGCTTCTTCTTTTCACTCTGTCAATTAGGTTAGTATTGTGGAGTAACTACACTGTTCTTGATCCATCCTCAGTTTTCTCCTATCACAGCCATTAAACTCTGTAACTGTTTTAAAGTCACGATTGGCCTCATGGCAAAATCCCTGAGTGGTTTCCTTCCTCTTCGGCAACTGCGTGAGGAATGACGCATATAACTTTGTAGTGACTGGGTGTATTGATACACCATCCAAAGTGCAATTAATAACTTCACCATGCTCAAAGGGATATTCAATGTCTGTTTGTTTTTTTACCCACCTACCAACAGGTGCCCTTCTTAGCAAGGCATTGGAAATCCTCCCTTGTCTTTGTGATTGAATCTGTGTTTGAAATTCACTGCTCGACTGAGGGACCTTACAGATAATTGTATGTTTACAGGTACAGAGATGAGGTAGTCATTCAAAAATCATGTTAAACACTATTATTGCACACAGTGAGTCCATGCAATTTATGACTTATTAAGCACATTCTCCCTCCTGAACGTATTTAGGCTTGCCATAACAAAGGGGTGGAATACTTATTGACCCAAGACATTACAGCTTTTCATTTTTAATTAATTTGTAAAAAATAATCCCCTTTGACATTATGGAGTATTGTGTGTAGACCAGTGACAAGAAAAGCTGAATTTAATCAATTTTAAACTCAGGCTGTAACAATAAAATGTGAAAAATGTCAAGGGGTGTGAATAATTTCTGAAGCCAGCGTATTGCTGGAAAAGCAATGTTTTTCTTAAAATGTTATGTATTTTGTGTGTTTTGTTCAGGATTTCATCCTCAGTCCTCCAAGTTCAAATACATCTCATATGATAATCCGTTTTCAAAATGTTCCTTACCAAAACATTCAATTTTATATAGTAAGAGATTATTACACAACTAAGGTGCAAAAATACTAAAGCAGATTTCCCTAACTCAGTGGAGATGGAAGGGATCTACAGAGTTAGCCGTCACTGAGACCGGGTAAGGTAGCTTGTACGTCTGTAGGTTCACAGTGAAGTAAGGTCCGGTGGAAGTTTGTGTAAGAGGGCTTTAGAAACAAAAATTGTGCAATGCATCAACCTACGAGACCTCAGGGAGGGCCAGCCTACTTTCTGATACAGAATGCAGTGATGTGAACTGAACCTGACGCCTCTAATAAAGCATAGTGTGCTATGATAAACTGCGTCCAATGGCTTTAATACATTGTCAGTTGCATTCATATACACTACCATTCAAAAGTTTGGGGTCACTTAGAAATGTCCTTGTTTTGATAGAAAAGCAAACATTTTTGTTCATTAAATTAACATCAAATTGATCAGAAAACAGTGTAGACATTGTTAATGTTGTAAGTGACTATTGTTGCTGGAAACGGCTGATTTTTAATGGAATATCTACATAGGCGTACAGAGGCCCATTATCAGCAACCATCACTCCTGTGTTCGAATGGCACGTTGTGTTAGCTAATCCAAGTTTATCATTTTAAAAGGCTAATTGATCATTAGAAAACCCTTTTGCAATTATGTTAGTACAGTTGAAAACTGTTGTGATGATGATTAAAGAAGCAATAAAACTGGCCTTCTTTGGATTAGTTGAGTATCTGGAGCATCAGCATTTGTGGGTTCGATGACAGGCTCAAAATGGCCAGAAACAAAGAACTTTCTTTTGAAACTCGTCAGTCTATTCTTGTTTCGAGAAATGAAGGCATTTCCTTTCGAGAAATTTGCACAGAAACTGAAGATCTCATACAACGCTGTGTACTACTCCCTTCACAGAACAGCGCAAACTGGTTCTAACCAGAATAGAAAGAGGAGTGGGAGACCCCTGTGCACAACTGAGAAAGAGGACAAGTACAACACAAAAAAACAAACAAATAGCATGGTTGGTTAAGAGCCGATAAAACGGCAGCCCTCCCCTCCGGCACCATCTTGTTACTGTGTATTTGTGCATGTGTTCATGTATTTAGACAGTAGTTAGTATATGTTAACGTACAGTGCCTTTAGAAAGTTTTCATACCCCTTGACTTATTCCACATTTTGTTGTGTTACAGCCTGAATTCAAAATGGATTACATAGATTTTTTTCTCACCCATCTAAACACAATACCCCATAATGACAGTGTAAACCTATTTTTAGAAATGTATATATTTTTTAAAGGAAATACGGAAATATATAAATATAACCATTTTCAAGTCTTGCCATAGATTTTCAAGCAGATTTAATTCAAAACTGTAACTTGTCCACTCAGGAACATTCACTGTCTTCCTGGTATGCAACTCCAGTGTAGATTTGGCCTTGTGTTTTTGGTTATTGTCCTGCTGAAAGGTGCATTCATCTCCCAGTGTCTGGTGGAGAGCAGACTGAACCAGGTTTTCCACTAGGATTTTGCATGTGCCGAGCTCCACTCTGTTCATTTTTTTATCCTGAAAAACTTCCCAGTCCTTAATGATTTCAAGCATACCCATAACATGATGCAGCCACCACTATGCTTGAAAATACAGTCCCTTCAGAAAGTATTCACACCTCTTGACTTTTTTCACATTTTGTGTTACATCCTGAATTTAAAATAGATTCAATTGAGTATTTTGATCACTTGCCTTCACAATACCCCATAACGTCAATGTGGAATTATGTTTTTAGGGTTGAATACTTATTGACTCAAGACATTTTAGCTTCTATTTTTTTATTTAAAAAAGAAATAATGATAATATACCACTTTGACATTACGGGATATTGTGTGTAGGCCAGTGACACAAAAATCTAAATTGACTCCATTTTAGATTTCGGGCTATAACGACAAAATTGGAAATATTCAAGGGGTTTGAATACTTGCTGAGGACACTATGTGTATGCTTTTCCAGGGTGTGTTTACATATGTGTGTGTGTTTATCCACATACAGATGTTCCTCCCATGGGAAGCAGTCGTGACGGGTTCTGTGGTGCAGAACGTCTGCAGCGCCTTGCCCAAAGCCTCAGACCCAATCAGGTAGTCCAGGCCAGACATCTCATACATACACACACACACACTAAGTACACCTGAAAAGAGACACCTCCCTGTCCTACTTTCTGTTTTTGTCCTCAATCTTGCTTACCATTTTCTCATCTGTGAAACCATAATTGTAATTGGCTTCTGAACCCTTTGATAACCAGAACTAACTAAAAGATCCCAGAAATGTTCCATAGACACAAAAAGCTTATTTCCCTCAAATGTTGTGCACAAATGTGTTTATATCCCTGTTAGTGAGCATTTCTCCTTTGCCAAGATAATCAATCCACCTGACAGGTGCTGATTAAACATCATGATCATTACACAGGTGCACCATAAAAGGCCACTCTAAAATGTTCACTTATGTCATACAACACAATGCCACAAATGTCTCAAGTTGAGGGAGCGTGCATTTGGGATGCTGACTGCAGGAATGTCCATCAGAGCTGTTGTCAGAGATTTTAATGTTAATTTCTCTACCATAAGCAACCAAAAACGTTGTTTTAGAGAATTTGGCAGTACGTCCTACCGGCTTCACTACCGCAGACACAGCGTCCATGTACAGCATCCTGTGGGCAAGCGGTTTGCTGATGCCAACATTGTGAACAGAGCGCCACAAGGTGACAGTGGGGTTATGGTTTGGGCAGGCATAAACTATGACCAATGAACACAATTGCATTTTATCGATGGCAATTTGAATGCACAGAACTACTGTGACGAGATCCTGAGGCCCGTTGTGAGGCCCATTTCTTTTAAGGTACTGTATGTGTGACCAACAGATGCAAATCTTTATTCCCAGTCATGTGAAATCCATAGATTAGGATTCATTTATTTCAATTGACTGATTTCCTCATATGAACTGTAACTCAGTAACATCTTAGGAATGTTTGCATGTCGCGTTTATATTTTTGTTGAGTATATATATTGTTCTTTAGCGCCATAATAAGCTACCCTGTGAACTGATTCAATAAACAGCCTGCATGGCTTTGCGTGCCAGCTCCACGTATTTCCTCAATCTATTGTAGACAGGCAGGCCATTGTCTCTGAGACGTGAGGCTAATTGGTTTGTGGTCCCTACATCTTGATCAACAATGGATACAGGGACAATTGAACATGTACAGAACATCATGTATAGTTATTTATTTATAGCCACTTGTTTGGAAACATACAGAATTTCCTTTATTTTGAGATTAGCTGTAAAATGTATCAAGCAGATGTTTTTGCCTGAGGAACTTTCCATCCTGCCGACCCTGTTCACCCTCCCTCAGACACTTTCCCACAGGTGAGTGGCCCTGAGGTCACACTCTGTCTATGTGGTCATGCTAGAAAGGATGAAAATTGGATTTTAACCACAAACCTTAGCTTTACCCAACAGGGTGTGTGTTATTGGTGAATAACCACACATTTGTGGTAGTGTGAGAATGCAAAAGGCCATAAAACTAAATAACTCATGAATGGTTTTGACTAGCTTCCTATTTTGTCATTTTGATCATGTCTATCGCTAGTGACTACTGTCTCATGTGACATTCACAGGAAGTTCCAGTGTCCAGGTCGAAGAGAACATTGAACCAGTCTAAAACCAGCTGTCTACTCCATCTCCATGCTGACCACTTCTACTACAGGAAGTTCAAGAGTGTCGAGGCTGTTGTGGCTCAGGTGACTGGTCGTAAGAAAAAAGCCAAATAGATGGTCTGTATGATATTGGATGCCTTTTAAAATAAATGATCCATGTCTATGGGTATGTAAGGGGCCTTCTTGTGCTTGTCCTTTCAGCCCAGTGGCCAAATACTACTTTCTGAAGTTTGTACCCCAAATTTCCATTTATGGAATGGAGAGTTTTATTGTATTTTTGGACGGATAACCAACCCCCGCCCTTTCCGCGTGCCATTTGTGAGTTCCTTCGATGGGAAGGGTCGGGGCCCAGGGTGTCTGCCAAAAATGACCTGTTCTATGTTTCAGGACCCAGAGAACATGCAGTACTTTTGAAATCCTAGCATGCTTGATGCAGTCATTATGTAACATTGGTATGTCAGAGATATTGCATCAGGATTTCCCTCAGTTCCCTCAGTAATCCTGTCCGCTCTATTTACTAACTTTGTTCTCGGAAATCGCATTCAGAACTGGAGATACTACTCAATATTGGACACATCTGGACAAAAGTTCACTGACTTGTTTTGGGTAATTTTCTCTTGCCGTTTAGTCATTTGGTTTAACCATTGTCCAGCATATTTAAATTGTCTATCAGAACTTCTTATCAGGATGTTACGGTTTGTTGTTGTCGCAGTTATTACTCTGAATTGTTCTAACTTGATAACTCTAGATCTTTTGGATCTGAACTGTCTGTCAAACATGTTATTTACAGCCATGCACCACACCCTAATAGGGGATGCCCCCCCCCCACAAAAAAGCCATATTACAACCTGTGTTGTGATAATTGAGTTGTTTGCTCTATAACCTGTTAATTCATATGCCTTGAGACTGTGATATATAGGCCTAAAGGCTGAGACAATAAAGGCTGAGACAATATTTATTCTGTCACAGTGGCAGAATAAATTCAACCACACTTTTGTTTTATCACAAAATTGGATAGCAACCTCTGTCTGGTGAAGTCCACAAAGCATATTGCATATAACAGACAGTTACATGAACAGCAGCATGGTCAAGCAAGTTAATGTTTCCAACATTTTCAGACCACTAAACAACTATTGATTTAGAACCACAGAGAGTTACCGCAAGTCACAAAGAAACAGGGGCTGCCTCCACTAATCCAGCACCAATTCAACTTCAACAGAATCAAATCACCTCTGCTTAGTCTGATACATTGACAACTAAAACATTTACATTTTAGTCATTTAGCAGACGCTCTTATCCAGAGCGACTTACAGTAGTGAATGCATACATTTCATACAATTTCATACATATCATACATTTTATTCTGTGCTGGCACCCCGTGGGAATCAAACCCACAACCCTGGTGTTGCAAACACCATGCTCTACTAACTGAGCTACAGGGAAGGCTATAAAAGACTCCATAAACAATTTACTCCAATCAATGTAAGCTAAATATGATGTGGCTGTCCATGGTTCTGATTTGTGTGTGTGTGCACGCTAAAAACATGTTGACTCGCCGTACTTGTAGAGAAATGCCAATGCCATCCTCTCTTTCATGTTGACGAAACGGTCTATCACTCCGTCATACAGTAAACGCTTTTATTTTTTGTTCTAGGCTACCTGGCTAAAATGCTTGCTCGCTAGCCTAACTTCCTTTCATGGGCAACGTTAGCTAGTTAACATTATGCTTTTACATCTAGCTACATATTGAACTTCCATTCTCTCAGGCCAGGGGCACAACAATGTATGAATTAATGGTTGGATCAGAATTCGCCATTATACTGTAATCATTGGCCAGAACGGAGAATTAAGTAAAACCACAAGTCCAAATCCATATGTCCATCCATGGCTAATTTAGGAAAGGGACAATTTTAGCTAGCTAGCTAGCCAGACACCAGAGGACAATACAACGAGATGCTGTCAATGACGTATCAACTTTATTTGTCACATGCGCCGAATACAACAAAGTGTAGACCTTACCGTGAAATGCTTACTTACAAGCCCAGTGCAGTTCAAGAAGAGCTAAGAAAATATTTACCAAATAAACTAAAGTAAAAAATAAACTAAAAAAATTATGAAAAGTAACAAATACATAACAATAATGAGGCTATATACAGGGGTTACCGGTACCGAGTCAGTGTGTGGGGGTACAGGTTAGTTGAGGTAGTTTGTACATGTAGGTAGGGGTGATGTGACTATGCATAGATAATAAACAGCAAGTAGCAGCAGTGTACAAAACAAATGGGGGGAGGGGAGGGGGGGTCAATGTAATAGTCCAGTGGCCATTTTATTAATGTTCAGCAGTCTTATGGCTTGGGGGTAGCTGTTAAGGAGCCTTTTGGTCCTAGACTCCGCGCTCTGGTACCGCTTGCCGTGCGGTAGCAGAGAAAACAGTCTATGGCCCAAGTGATGTACTGGGCTGTACGCACTACCCTCTGTAGTGCCTTAGTCAGATGCCGAGCAGTTGCCATACCAGGCGGTGATGCAACCGGTCAGGATGCTCTTGATGGTGGAGCTGTAGAACTTTTTGAGGATCTGGGGACCGATGCCAAATCTTTTCAGTCTCCTGAGGGGGAAAAGGGTTTGTCGTGCCCTCATCACGACTATCTTGGTGTGTTTGGACCATGATAATTCGTTGGTGATGTGGACAGCAAGGAACTTGAAACTCTCGACCCGCTCCACTACAGCCCCGTCGATGTTAATGGGGGCCTGTTCGACCGCCTTTTCCTGTAGTCCACGATCAGCTCCTTTGTCTTGCTCACACTGAGGGAGACGTTGTTGTCCTGGTACCATACTGCCAGGTCTCTAACCTCCTCCATATAGGCTGTCTCATCATTGTCTGTGATCAGGCCTACCGCTGTTGTGTCATCAGCAAACTTAATGATTGTGTTGGAGTCGTGTTTGGCCATGCAGTCGTGGGTGAACAGGGAGTACAGGAGGGGACTAAGTTCACACACCTGAAGGGCCCTGTGTTGAGGATCACCGTGGCAGACGTGTTGTTGCCTACCCTTACCACCTGGGGGCGGCCCATCAGGAAGTCCAGGATCCCGTTGCAGAGGGAGGTGTTTAGTCCCTGGGTCCTTAGCTCAGTGATGAGCTTTGTGGTTACTATGGTGTTGAACCATGAGCTGTAGTCAATGAACAGCATTCTCACATAGGTGTTCCTTTTGTCCATGTGGGAAAGGGCAGTGTGGAGTGCGATTGATATTGCATCATCTGTGGATCTGTTGGGGCGGTATGCGAATTGGAGTAGGTCTAGGGTATCCTGGAGGATGCTGTTGATGTGAGCCATGACCAGCCTTTCAAAGCACTTCATGGCTACCGATCTGCATGATACGAGACGGTAATCATTTAGGCAGGTTACCTTTGTTTCCTTGGGCACAAGGACTATGGTGGTATGCTTGAAACATGTAAGTACTGCAGACTCAGTCAGGGAGAGGTTGAAAATGTCAGTGAAGACACTTGCCAGTTGGTCCACGCATGCCTTGAGTACACGTCCTGGTAATCCATCTGGCCCCACGGCTTTGTGAATGTTGACCTGTTTAAAGGTCTTGCTCACATCGGCTACCGAGCGCGTTATCACACAGTCATCCAGAACAGCTGGTGCTCTCGTATGCTCTCAATGCGATTTGATAGGAGAGACGCCAAATCCAAGCTGGCTTCCCTTGACACTTTTTTTGGTGTCCAGGACCATTCACAGTTGAGCACGCTCAGTTTAGCTCAAAGCTGATTGGCTTATTTTGTATACTTTTTTTGTCAAGAGAGCCCAAATGCTTGCTGGCTTCCCTTGCATTCAAAGCTACGGGCGGCAACAATGTCAAACTAATTTGTACCAGACAGCATCAGATATATGGCCTACACGTAGAGAGACAAAGGGCCACTGTTTCGCTTGCTCGGGTGTCTTCTCCTGTGAGATACATTCAGCCTCTTGCGAATTGAAGTAAAATTATGAAACAGAGAGAGAAAAAAAGTTATTTTGTTGTTTTTTTCTTGGTGATTTTTTTGGGGAAGCCTGGTTTCCCTTGGCATCCATGAATACACACCACTGACCATTAGCGGCCACTAAATTTGCCTAAGAAGAGCAAACAAAAGAAACCCCCCCACCAAACTTAACAGGAAACAAACCAAAAAGTGGAGAAAAATGAAAACAGGGAAGATCAGATAAAGGATTGTCTTTCTAGAATTCAAATAGGGAAAGCCAAATAATACTGATGACCTTCCACATCTCTCAAGACAACTGGAACACTGGGCCAGTCACTCTTAAATAGCACCTGGGCCAGCACAGGTGAAACACCTTCCCACTAACGAGATGGAAACCAGCACAGGTGCAGCACATATTGACTAATGAGGTGACACCAAATGGTGCTTCCAACGTGCTAACGAGCTATACGTGCCGCAAGTCCAGCCTCAAAACATAAATGGAAAAAACAAAATCTGTAACATCGGGACATTGGATTAAGTTATCCTAAATATTTTGATGTAATTTTGTTAAAACACTCCTGGTCCAGACTTAACTCAGATTGTGGATAAATATTTTTTTCCTCTTTCTATCTGTAAAATAGTAAATACATATGTGAAATGCATTTTTTTATTAAAAAGAAAAAGTAATGTTGTATAATATCAACAATTCTCTCTGGGCAAGTCTCAAGAATATAACCACACAATATTTGGTGAATTTAGACGCTTCTGAAGCTGAGGAAAATTAATTGGTGTCTGGGAAGAGTCTGACTTTTGGGAAATGGTACCCTGAATTTATACTACCAAATGCTAAACATCTTTTTAGATCCAATCACCATCTCTTCAAAGTTATAACATATTGTTCAGTTTGTTACATTCTCTATGAAATGGACTTTTAAATGTAGTGAGCTTTGGATGTATGGATGTATGTCAATTTTAAAGTGGTTAAAATTAATGCCATTTTTATGACGGGAGAATGATAAACTAAAGAAAAAATATATTTTCCTCAATATTTTGACATTTTTATGTTTACTTTTTGAAAATACTAACATAATGGGCCAAAATACCAACAAATCTAAAAATTGATAGGTAGATACAAAAATGTCATTTCAGCCTAGTTCCTGCCCTTAATTCAGAAGACTATTATTCTTTTCAAATCTTTACAATACATAATACATGTATTTGCATTTATTATGGATCCACATTAGTTGCTCTTCCTGGGGTCCAGCAAAATTAAAGCAGTTATATACAATAAAAACAACAACATTACATTACATTTCACAACAGATGTCACAACACATTAAGTGTGTGCCCTCAGGCAGCTACTCTACTACCACATATCTACAACACAAAATCTATGTGTGTTTATAGTGCGTATGTTATCGTGTGTGTGTATGCGTGTGCCTGTGTGTGTGTCTTCACAGTTCGCATAAGGTGTATTTTTATCTGTTTTTTTAAATCAAATTTTACTGCTTGCATGAGTTACTTGATGTGGAATAGAGTTCCATGTAGTCATGGCTCTATGTAGTACTGTGAGTCTCGCATAGTCTGTTCTGGACATGTGGACTGTGAAGAGACCTCTGGTGGCATGTCTTGTGGTGTATGCATGGGTGTCTGAGCTGTGTGCTAGTAGTTTAAACAGACAGCTCGGTGTATTCAACATGTCAATACTTCTCGCAAATACAAGTAATGATGAAGTCGATCTCTCCTCTACTTTTAGCCAGGAGAGATTGACATACATACTCTCAGCTGCCAACGTGCGTAAATCCACCGCATAGTCTGCCACACTGCGGGAGTTTTGCCAAAGCTGGAGTAACTTCCGGGCAGCCTCTCTCCTGGACAATGGAGCATTGAAAACTTTCTTCACCTCCACCACAAACTCCTCCAGACTGAAGCATACGGCCAACTGTTGTTCCCATACTGCTGTAGCCCAGGCGAGAGCCCTCCCGGACATCAGCGTGATGAGGTACGCTATCTTAGAGCTGTCTGAGGGGAAGGAGGAAGGCTGCAGCTCGATGATGAGGGAACACTGAGCGAGAAACGCCCGACAGGTGCCCGACTGACCCGACAAGTGTCCGACTCTCTTGACGAACAAAACGAACTGGCATCAGACAAACAGAGAACACAGGTATAAAGACACTGGCGATAATGGGGAAGATGTGCCATGCCTGGAGAGGGGTGGAGACAAGCACAAAGACAGGTGAAACAGATCAGCGTGTGACAGTTAGAGAAGCTTCCATTGAAGAACACTCTCTGCGTTCTATTGGATAAATAACTAACCAACCATGTGATTGCAGGTGATGTAAAGCCATAGCACGTGAGTTTCTTCAATAACAATTTCTGATCAATAACATCAAAAGTTAGAATAGTAAAAGTTGGCGCACGTAAAAGCGAAGTGCATAAGGGATGTACCAAAACACCTTGATATAGGGGTGGCACATGCAAGCATATGAGGAAATGTGGAAAGGACGGAAGAAATTATACAGTAAAACCTGCAAAAGGGCTGATGTAAACCAGAGAAAAAACACACTCACCTCCCCTGTGTCCAATGTAAAAAACACACAGCCCTCCACAAAGCAAAATTAAAACTTAGAACAACCCTCCCCTATTTTGGACCACCCCGCCATGATTGGTAAGTTAGTCTAGCCAATTATCTAAACTTGTAGTAATCATGTCTGAATACTGACCGAGCACTCAGGGCAGGTGCCCTCACTCTCACTCAGATATCATTAACATGGCCTAAGTCATGGCAAAATGTGTAGAATTGTAAGAAATTATCTTTAAAACTGCAAACATTTCTCTCCACCCTATGGCAAAATGTGTAGAATTGCAGGTAATTAGCTTTCAAACATAAATTGTTCTCTCAAAATGAGTGGAATTGCATGAAGTGTTATAAAATTGCAAAAATGCACTGTATCTCCACCCCATGGCAAAATGTGTAGAACTGAAAAAAACTTGCTTTAAAACTGCGAATAAGTATCTCTTCTCTATGGTAAAATGAGTAGAACTGCATGAAATGTGTTATAAATTTGCTAAATTCTCTCCCCGCCCCCATGGCAAAATGTGTAGAACTGCAGAGAACATGCTTTAACACGGCAGCATTTCTTAAATGTAGGTGTTCCAAAAGGTTCACATTAGTGGTTTGCGGGCTATGCGTGGAAGCCTGGAGATGATAAATGTGTTTATGTTCATTAACAGTCAATTACCGTGAGACCAGCAGTTATTTGCATGACAGTTACTGGCTGACAAAATGTCATGACCGCTATAGCCCTAATCCTAATAGTATTTCATGTTATCAGGATTAATTAGATTTAATAAAATATAAATGTCAACAACAATTCAATGCTGCTATTCAGTCAGATGACTGGATTAAACAGATTATTAAGGAGACACATTGGAATTCCATTTGGTATGTACTATATGAGTCAATTAATTCGCTCTTTATGTTAAACTTTTGTAAAAGGCCAGAGTCATCGTATTTGGGGGTGGTTATGCAGTCAGTGCCTGCAGAAAAACACCTCTATGCCAACTTCAAAGCCCTCTCCTCTCTTGACCACACAGCTGCTGTGGCATTACACTGGGAAGGATTAGGAGAGAGCTGTCAGGGTGACATAGGTGCCAAGAGGGTGTGCCAGTCGTAAGCTCTAACTACCCCACCTGGCTAAATTAACCCAATGCTGAGGGCATATCAACACAGGTTTAAGTGCCATTTGGATGCCTTCTATCTCTTCTGTGCCAGCTACACCCATCGGTATGTAGTAACACCATGGCCATGCCCAGCACTGTTACTATGGCAGCAGGGGCTGCCAAGATGGCTGCAGCCAAGTCTTTGACACCGGTAGTGAGTAATGTGACTTTGAGCCTTCATGCCCATGACACAGGTCCAGTCCCATAGACATGTAGTGAACTCTGGCATAACTGGTGGACCGATTGGGTCAAAGGCTCAACGTGACCTCCCGCCAACCAGCCTGCCTGTCCACCCACCGCTTGCCTACTTGCTGGGATGCTGTACACTATACTGTATGAAAAACTACTAGGCCTATGCGTAGTTTATCTTTGGAGTAAACTAGGTTTGCGAAGGTCTGACCACCTCTGCTATGAAGTCACACAGGACCATTCCAGTCCAGAGGAAATAGGACGTCCGCTCAGCAGACCTGGGTTCAAATACTATTTCAGGCACTTCAATCACTTTTCAATACTTTAAGAACAAGTATTCAGATAACCTTTATATGAAAAACAAGTAGTTGAATATTGGAATGTATTTGGGAATGCACTTGGAAAGTATTTGAAAATGCAAAAATACACTGACTCAAATACACTCCCATGCATTTAACCCAGGTATTTTAAAATAGTATTTGAAATAAGTATTTGAAAATACTTGCAAATACAATTTAGTTGACCAAATAACCATTTAAATACTCAAATGAAAGTACTTGTTTTGGCTGTGTTTTTTTAGAATAAACAATTACACAGAACATTGTATTTAAATAACAAATACTCTGAACCCAGGTCTGTCACTCAGTAAGTGAATGTGATCTCCCTGCCAGCTTTAATGGCACATGGCAGCCACGCCATCTGCTCCTGTCTTCTCACCTCTCCTGATTTATGTTTTCCATGGCGCTTGTTGTGGCCACTGGATGTCTTTATTTTTAAAACAAGCATTGTAAATGATGCACTGATGTCATCTGCGTGTAAATATGACTCTTGTTGTCACTGGTGACCGACCCCATTCTCACAGGACAGAGACGAGGCTGCTGTCTCCTCACTCCGAAGCATAAATATTTATGGAAAGTTCACACTGTGCGTCGTTGTTGTTTGCAGAAGAAAAGTGATTCTATACTATGTTCTGTAGGAACTGGTTAGCATGTGACTGGTTTGCATGTGTAAGGTATGCAGGGTACAATGTCACCAGTCTCACCCACACTGAAAATACAGTGGATTAAATAGCTTTGTGGAGTAGATTATGAATTGTATTAATGCCATATCCACTGTTCTGCAATGACTCTCCTCAAGCAGCGAAGAAGAATGTCCTCTATAGAGAAGCAGTGTATATAACACTGTGAGCTGTTTTATGAGAATCTTCTCCCTCTTTTGTCTGTGTCCTCCTGTCCTAGGTTGCCTCCTACGTGAGGGCGGTGAATGATATTTATGACAAGGCCGACTTTGACGGTCTCAAGCTAATCAACTTCAAAGTAAAATCACTCAGTGTAAGAACTCCACTCATTCACAATGGCTGCAATGTTCCGTGTTTCAAGGCTTATCCACTTTAGATGTGCTGATACTACAGTATGATTACCCCTAAGTTAATCAAGCTAAGCTAGCAACTTGATATGTGCAATTCACAAACTAGTTATGTTTTCCCTTTCTTTCTCTCCTTCTTGGACTCAAAGGCTCCTTTATGGGTGATTTTGGGAAGAGCTATTATAGAAATAATGCAGCATCCTCAGATGCTGCCAATGTGTCTCCTATAGGTCATGAGAGAGGAGGACGAGACCAACCCCTTGAATCGGCCCTTCCTCGGCCCAGAGAAGCTGCTCAGTCTGTTCTCTGAGAGTAACTGGGGAAACTACTGTCTGTCCTACCTGCTGACCAACAGGGACTACAGTGGAGTGCTGGGGCTGGCCTGGGAGGGCAAGACAGGTGAGAGGCAGGTTCTGGAAAGCAATAGAGACACACACATGGACACAAGCATAAAAACAGCCCTGCTACCGTCCTAAACACTACCGCATTGCACACACATACAAACCCACACATTCCTGAACTTTGACTGCGCCTCAATCACAGCCGCATCTCCAATCAAAGTTGCGTGTCCAATGTCTTCTCTAGAAGCCAAAATCTCAACTGACATTTCCATTTTAGTAGACGCTCTTATCCAGAGCGACTTACAGTAGTGAATGAATACTTTTCCTATATATTTTTTTCCGTACTGGTCCCCTGTGGGAATCGAACCCACAACCCTGGCGTTGCAAACACCATGCTCTACCAACTGAGCCACAAGGGACCTTTCCACATCTGATATGCGTCTTGTTTTACCTAACTGAAACAAATAATCTTTGCAAAACACCTCAGGAATGTCATCAATGAAACACACAGTGCTGCAATTCTAGGGACAATGTGACAAAGCCTTCTCTGTTTTATTATTGATGTATGTGAGGAAGGGGGGCCCTGTTCCCACAGGGGGTGGAGCACCTTGGGTGTTTCCATCACATCGTTAGCTGGGCCGCCTTTGATTGGCTGATCAGAGGGGAGTGAGAGAGAGACTTTCATGCGTCCTATGCGACCTCCTCTCTCCCCCTCCCCCTTTATGGTTCTATAAACCCTGTTGAACCCGCTGAACCCTGAAGGGAATGAGGGCACTATGAGCAAAGCAAAACACACAACCCAAGACACACACACACACACACACACACACTGCCTTGCACCAGACTGAAATCAGACTCACATCACTGTAGTAGGACTCGCACGGTCCGGTCGCATCACTTCACCACCTAGACTTTTGCTGCTTACAGTTTTTTCTCAATTGCGTTCAACCAGTTTTTGTAACAATGTGGTGGATTTAAAAAACAATTGTCCACAAGACACAGAACTCTGTGGCCTTTTGCAAAACAGTAATTGTAGTTGCCTTCTCAAAACATAAATACATTCATCAAAACTATATTATACGGAAAAAAATGTGCCTGCAAAAAGATTAACTTATCTCCTGAGTCCAAGCAGGCAAAACAGAAAGTTAGTCTGTCTTTTAAAAATCCCAGTAGATACATTTTGATCATCATGATTTAGTGACTGCAAAGAATTTTCTTTGCAGTCACTAAATCATCACATCAAATCAAATTTTATTAGTCACGTGCCGAATACAATAAGAATAAGAAATAAAAGTAACACGTAATTAACTAGCAGCAGTAAAATAACAATAGCGAGACTATATACAGGGCGGTACTGGTACAGAGTCAATGTGCGGGGGCACCGGTTAGTCAATGTAATATGTACATGTAGGTAGAGTTATTAAAGTGACTATGCATAGATGATCACAACAGGTAGCAGCAGTGTAAAAGAGGGGGGTGGTGCAAATAGTCTGAGTAGCCATTTGATTAGATGTTCAGGAATCTTATGGCTTGGGGGTAGAAGCTGTTTAGAAGCCTATGGTACCGCTTGCCGTGCGGTAGCAGAGAGAACAGTCTATGACTAGGGTGGCTTGGAGTCTTTGACAATTTTTAGGGCCTTCCTCTGACACAGCCTGGTACAGAGGTCCTGGGTGGCAGGAAGATTTGCCCCAGTGATGTACTGGGCCGTACGCACTACCCACTGTAGCGCCTTGCGGTTGGAGGCCGAGCAGTTGCCATACCAGGCAGTGATGCAACCAGTCAGGATGCTCTCGATGGTGCAGCTGTAGAACTTTTTGAGGATCTGTGGACCCATGCCAAATCTTTTCAGTCTCCTGAGGGGGAATAGGTTTTGTCGTGCCCTCTTCACGACTGTCTTGGTGTGCTTGGACCATGTTAGTTTGTTGGTGATGTGGACACCAAGAAACTTGAAGCTCTCAACCTGCTCCATTACAGCCCCGTCGATGAGAATGGGGGCATGCCTGGTCCTCTTTTTCCTGTAGTCCACAATCATCTCCTTTTTCTTGATCATGTTGAGTAAGAGGTTGTTGTTCTGGAACCACACTGCCAGGTCTCTGACCTCCTTCCTATAGGATGTTTCTTCGTTGTCGGTGATCAGGCCTACCACTGTTGTGTCATCGGTAAACTTAATGCTGGTGTTGGAGTTGTGCCTGACCGTGCAGTCATGAGTGAACAGGGAATCCAGGAGGGGACGGAGCACACACCCCTGAGGGGCCCCCGTGTTGAGGATCAGCGTGGCGGGTGTGTTGTTACCTAACCTTGCCACCTGGGGGCTGCTTGTCAGGAAGTCCAGGATCCAGTTTCAGAGGGAGGTGTTTAGTCCCAGGGTCCTTAGCTTATTGATGAGCTTTGAGAGCACTATGGTGTTGAACGCAGAGCTGTAGTCAATGAATAGCATTCTCACATAGGTGTTCATTTTGTCCAGGTGGGAAAGGGCAGTGTGGAGTACAATAGAGATGGCATCATCTGTGGAACTGTTAGGGCGGTATGCAAATTGGAGTGGGTCTAGGGTTTCTGGGATAATGGTGTTGATGTGAGCCATGACCAGCCTTTCAAAGCACCTCATGGCTACAGGCATGAGTGCTATGGGTCGATAATCATTTAGGCAGGTTACCTTAGTGTTCTTGGGCACAGGGACTATGTTGGTCTGCTTGAAACATGTTGGTATTACAGACTCGGACAGGGAGAGATTGAAAATGTCAGTGAAGACACTTGCCAGTTGGTCAGCACATGCTCGCAGTACACGTCCTGGTAATCCGTCTGGCCCTGCGGCCTTGTGAATGTTGACCGGTTTAAAGGTCTTACTCACATTGGCTGCGGAGAGCGTGATCACACAGTCTTCCGGAACAGCTGGTGCTCTCATGCATGTTTCAGTGTTACTTGCCTCGAAGCGAGCATAGAAGTAGTTTAGCTTGTCTGGTACGATCGTGTCACTGGGCAGCTCTCGGCTGTACATCCTTTTGTAGTCTGTAATGGTTTGCAAGCCCTGCAACATCCGACAAGCGTCAGAGCCGGTGTAGTACGATACGTTCTTAGTCCTGTATTGACGCTTGCCTGTTTGGTGGTTTGTCGGAGGGCATAGCGGTATTTCTCATAAGCTTTCGGGCTAAAGTCCCGCTCCTTGAAAGCAGCAGCTCTAGCCTTCAGCTCAGAGTGGATGTTGCTTGTAAATCCATGGCTTCTGGTTAGGGTATGTTCGTATGGTTACTATGGGGCCGACATCATCGATGCACTTATTGATGAAGCCAATAACTGATGTGGTGTACTCCTCAATGCCATCGGAGGAATCCCGGAACATATTCCAGTCTGTGCTAGCAAAACAGTCCTGTAGCTTTGCATCTGCTTCATCTGACCCCTTTTTTATTGATCGAGTCACTGCTTCCTGCTTTAATTTTTGCTTGTAAGCAGGAATCAGGAGGATAGAATTATGGTCAGATTTTCCAAATGGAGGGCGAGGGAGAGCTTTGCATGCGTCTCTGTGTGTGAAGTAAAGGTGGTCCAGAGTTTTTTTCCCCTCTGGTTGTACATTTAACATGCTGATAGAAATTTGGTAAGACCGATTTAAGTTTCCCTGCATTAAAGTCCCAGGCCACTAGGAGCGGCGCCTTTATGTGAGTGTTTTCCTGTTTGCTTATGGTGGAATACAGCTCATTGAGTGTTGTCTGAGTGCCAGCATCAGTCTGTGGTGGTATGTAGACAGCTACAAGAAATACAGATGAAAATTCTCTCGGTAGATAGAGTGGTCTACAGCTTATCATGAGATACTCTACCTCAGGCGAGCAAAACCTTGAGACTTCCTTCGATATCGTGCACCAGCTGTTATTTACAAAAATACATCGTCGACCGCCACTTGTCTTACGAGACGCCGCTGTTCTATCCTGCCGATACAGCGTATAACCAGTATGTTGATAATGTCGTCGTTCAGCCACGACTTGGTGAAGCACAAGATATTACAGTTTTGAATGTCCCGTTGGTAGTTTAATCTTCCGCGTAGGTCATCGATTTTATTTTCCAAAAATTGCACGTTTGCTAGCAGAATGGAAGGCAGTGGGAGTTTATTCGATTGCCTACGAATTCTCAGAAGGCAGCCCGCCCGCCCACCGGACTCTTTTTCTCCGCCTTCTCCGCCTTCTCTTCACGCAAATAATATGATGATCAAAATTGGAAGTACAACTATCCAAAGGTGCAGAATTATGGGCAATTACTATACTTTTGTGCACCAAACAATTTCATACAATTTCATACACAAAATAAATAAATAATAATAAGCACATTTTGTTCAGGATTCATTCATTGGTATCATCACAATCCAATTCCATGTATTCAGTACGAAGGTTGGTTTGCTAATTGTTTTGTAGATTTTCCATTGGTGCACAGAAATATAATCCACAATACAAATAAGGAAAGGTTAATACAAAGGAAGAAATCAACTGATATTAATGTATAGGCTTAAATCCACACCAAAGAAAAGCTCTAAAATGGAAGGTCACAATGTTGGAGATGATGACTTAGGAGTCACCCAAAGTAACGTAGAAGTAACCCAACTTCCTTGCCTATATCTTCCATATATTGTACATGGTATGACACTGTTGGGAGGATTTAGGAAGGTGAAGTTTTCTGTCTCCTAGAGATGAATGTACATTGGTGTCGAAAAGTGCAAATCAATCCCAGAACAACAGCAAGGGACCTTGTGAAGATGCTGGAGGAAACAGGTACAAAACTATCTATATCAACAGTAAAACGAGTCCTATATCGACATAACCTGAATGGCCACTCAGCAAGGAAGAAGCCACTGCTCCAAAACCACCATAAAAAAGCCAGACTATGGTTTGCAACTGCACATGGGGACAAAGATATTACTTTTTGGAGAAATGTCCTCTGGTCTGATGAAACAAAAATATAACTGTTTGGCTATAGTTTCTGTACAGCTGATGTAAGAAGGGCTTTATAAATACATTTGATTGATTGATTGATTGAATGACCATCATTATGTTTGGAGGAAACAGGGGGAGGCTTGCAAGCCGAAGAACACCATCCCAACCGTGAAGCATGAGAGTGGCAGCATCATCTTGTGGGGGTGCTTCGCTGCAGGAGGGACTGGTGCACTTCAGAAAATAGATGGCAACATGAGGAGGAAAATTATGTGGATATATTGAAGCAACATCTCAAGACATCAGTCAGGAAGTTAAAGCTTGGTCGCAAATGGGTCTTCCAAATGGACAATGAACCCAAGCATACTTCCAAAGTTGTGGCAAAATGGCTTAAGGACCCTGACCTCAGTCCCATAGAAAATATGTGGGCAAAACTGAAAAAGCGTGTGAGCAAGGAGGCCTACAAACCTGACTAAGTTACACCAGCTCTGTCAGGAGGAATGGGCCAAAATTCACCCAACTTATTGTGGGAAGCTTGTGGAAGGCTACCCATAATGTTTGACCCAAGTTAAACAATTTAAAGACAATGCTACCAAATACTAATTGAGTGTATGTAAACTTCTGACCCACTGGGAATGTGATGAAAGAAATAAAAGCTGAAATAAATCATTCTCTCTGCTATTATTCTGACATTTCACATTCTTAAAATAAAATGGTGATCCTAACTGACCAATGACAGGGAATTTTTACTAGCATTAAATGCCAGGAATTGTGGAAAACTGAGTTTAAATGTATTTGGCTAAAGTGTATGTAAACTTCCTGACTTCAACTGTATAGGAGAACTTTGGATTTCACCCCCCATCTCAAAATAGAATGTTCTTTACCGTTTGGACATTTTTTACAGAGTGCTCTTCTTTCAAATCAAATCAAATCAAATGTATTTATATAGCCCTTCTTACATCAGCTGATATCTCAAAGTGCTGTACAGAAACCCAGCCTAAAACCCCAAACAGCAAGCAATGCAGGTGTAGAAGCACGGTGGCTTGGAAAAACTCCCTAGAAAGGCCAAAACCTAGGAAGAAACCTAGAGAGGAACCAGGCTATGAGGGGTGGCCAGTCCTCTTCTGGCTGTGCCGGGTGGAGATTATAACAGCACATGGCCAAGATGTTCAAATGTTCATAAATGACCAGCATGGTCAAATAATAATAATCACAGTAGTTGTCGAGGGTGCAACAAGTCAGCACCTCAGGAGTAAATGTCAGTTGGCTTTTCATAGCCGATCATTGAGAGTATGTCTACCGCTCCTGCTGTCTAGAGAGTTGAAAACAGCAGGTCTGGGACAGGTAGCACGTCCGGTGAACAGGTCAGGGTTCCATAGCCGCAGGCAGAACAGTTGAAACTGGAGCAGCAGCACGGCCAGGTGGACTGGGGACAGCAAGGAGTCATCATGCCAGGTAGTCCTGAGGCATGGTCCTAGGGCTCAGGTCCTCCAAGAGAGAGAGAAAGAAAGAAAGAAAGAGAGAATTAGAGAGAGCATACTTAAATTCACATAGGACACCGGATAAGACAGGCGAAATACTCCAGATATAACAGACTGACCCTAGCCCACCGACACATAAACTACTGCAGCATAAATACTGGAGGCTGAGACAGGAGGGGTCGGGAGACACTGTGGCCCCATCCAATGATACCCCCGGACAGGACCAAACAGGCAGGATATAACCCCATCCACTTTGCCAAAGCACAGTCCCCACACCACTAGAGGGATATCTTCAAACACCAACTTACCATCCTGAGACAAGGCCGAGTATAGCCCACAAAGATCTCCGCCACGGCACAACTCAAGAGGGGGCGCCAACCCGGACAGGAAGACCACGTCAGTGACTCAACCCACTCAAGTGACGCACCCCTCCTAGGGACGGCATGGAAGAAGACCAGTAAGCCAGTGACTCAGCCCCTGTAATAGGGTTAGAGGCAGAGAATCCCAGTGGAGAGAGGGGAACCGGCCAGGCAGAGACCGCAAGGGCGGTTCGTTGCTCCAGAGCCTTTCTGTTCACCTTCACACTCCTGGGCCAGACTACACTCAATCATAGGACCTACTGAAGAGATGAGTCTTCAGTAAAGACTTAAAGGTTGAGACCGAGTCTGCATCTCTCACATGGGTAGGCAGACCATTCCATAAAAATTGAGCTCTATAGGAGAAAGCCATGCCTCCAGCTGTTTGCTTAGAAATTCTAGGGACAATTAGGAGGCCTGCGTCTTGTGACCGTAGCGTACGTGTAGGTATGTATGGCAGGACCAAATCGAAAAGATAGGTAGGAGCAAGCTTTGTAGGTTAGCAGTAAAACCTTGAAATCAGCCCTTGCCTTAAAAGGAAGCCAGTGTAGGGAGGCTTGCAATGGAATAATATGATCAAATTTTTTGGTTCTAGTGAGGATTCTAGCAGCCGTATTTAGCACTAACTGAAGTTTATTTAGTGCTTTATCCGGGTAGCCGGAAAGTAGAGCATTGCAGAAGTCCAACATAGAAGTAACAAAAGCATGGATGAATTTTTCTGCATCATTTTTGGACAGAAAGTTTCAGATTTTTGCAATGTTACGTAGATGGAAAAAAGGTGTCCTTGAAACAGTCTTGATATGTTCTTCAAAAGAGAGATCAGGATCCAGAGTAACGCCGAGGTCCTTCAGTTTTATTTGAGACGACTGTACAACCATCAAGATTAACTGTCAGATTCAACAGAAGATCTCTTTGTTTCTTGGGATTTAGAACAAGCATCTCTGTTTTGTCCGAGTTTAAAAGTAGAACGTTTGCTGCCATCCACTTCCTTATGTCTGAAACAGGCTTCTAGCGAGGGCAATTTTGGGGCTGTGAAATTAAACATTATGTTTTCGAATGATATCCCCAAGAGGTAAAATATATAGTGAAAAAAATAGTGGTCCAAAAACAGAACCTTGAGGAACACCGACATTTTCAGTTGATTTGTCAGAGGACAAACCATTTACAGAGACAAACTGATATCTTTCCGACAGATATGATCTAAACCAGGTCAGAACTTGTCCATGTAGACCAATACGGGTTTCCAATCTCTCCAAAAGAATGTGGTGATCGATGGTATCAAAAGCAGCACTAAGATCTAGGAGCACGAGGACAGATGCAGAGCCTCGGTCTGATGCCATTAAAAGGTAATTTATCACCTTCACAAGTGCATTCTCAGTGCTATGATGGGGTCTAAAACCAGACTGAAGCGTTTCGTGTACATTGTTTGTCTTCAGGAAGGCAGTGAGTTGCTGCGCAACAGCTTTTTCAATTTTTTTTGAGAGGAATGGAAGATTCGATATAGGCCGATAGTTTTTTATATTTTCTGGGTCAAGATTTGGCTTTTTCAAGAGAGGCTTTATTACTTCCACTTTTAGTGAGTTTGGTACACATCCGGTGGATAGAGAGACGTTTATTATGTTCAACATAGGAGGGCCAAGCACAGGAAGCAGCTCTTTCAGTAGTTTAGTTGGAATAGGGTCCAGTATGCAGCTTGAAGATTTAGAGGCCATGATTATTTTCATCATTGTGTCAAGAGATATAGTACTAAAACACTTTAGTGTGTCCCTTGATCCTAGGTCCTGGCAGAGTTGTGCAGACTTAGGACTACGGCGGTTTGGAGGAATTCGTAGATTTAAAGAGGAGTCCGTAATTTGCTTTCTAATGATCATGATCTTTTCCTCAAAGAAGTTCATGAATTTATTACTGCTGAAGTGAAAGCCATCCTCTCTTGGGGAATGCTGCTTTTTAGTTAGCTTTGCGACAGTATCAAAAATAAATTTGCGATTGTTCTTATTTTCCTCAATTAAGTTGGAAAAAGAGGATGATCGAGCAGCAGTGAGGACTCTTCGATACTGCATGGTACTGTCTTTCCAAGCTAGTTGGACACTTCCAGTTTGGTGTGGCGCAATTTCCGTTCCAATTTTCTGGAAGCTTGCTTCAGAGCTCGTGTATTTTATGTATACCAGGGAGCTAGTTTCTTATGACAAATGTTTTTAGTTTTTAGGGGTGCAACTTAAATTGAACTCAACTTAAATTGAGTTCCTCAGTTAGGTGGTTAACTGATTTTTGTCCTCTGACGTCCTTGGGTAGGCAGAGGGAGTCTGGAAGGGCATCAAGGAATCTTTGGGTTGTCTGAGAATTTATAGCACGACCTTTGATGCTCCTTGGTTGGGGTCTGAGCAGATTATTTGTTGCGATTGCAAACATAATAAAATGGTGGTCCGATAGTCCAGGATTATGGGGAAAAACATTAAGATCCACAACATTTATTCCACGGGACAAAACTAGGTCCAGAGTATGACTGTGGCAGTGAGTAGGTCTAGAGACATGCTGAACAAAACCCACTGAGTCGATGATGGCTCCGAAAGCCTTTTGGAGTGGGTCTCTGGACTTTTCCATGTGAATATTAAAGTCACCAAAAATTTGAATATTATCTGCTATGACTACAATGTCCAATAGGAATTCAGGGAACTTAGTGTATATGGCCGAGGAGGCCTGTAAACAGTAGCTATAAAAAGTGATTGAGTAGGCTGCATAGATTTTATGACTAGAAGCTCAAAAGACGAAAACGTCATTGTTTTTTTTGTAAATTGAAATTTGCTATCGTAAATGTTAGCAACACCTCCGCCTTTGCGGGATGCAGGGGGGATATGGTCACTAGTGTAACCAGGAGGTGAGGCCTCATTTAACACAGTAAAATCATCAGGCTTAAGCCATGTTTCAGTCAGGCCAATCACATCAAGATTATGATCAGTGATTAGTTCATTGACTATATCTGCCTTTGAAATGAGGGATCTAACATTAAGTAGCCCTATTTTGAGATGTGAGGTATCACGATCTCTTTCTATAATGGCAGGAATGGAGGAGGTCTTTATTCTAGTGAGATTGCTAAGGCGAACAGCGCCATGTTTAGTTTTGCCCAACCTAGGTCGAGGCACAGACACAGTCTCAATGGGGATAGCTGAGCTGACTACACTGACTGTGCTAGTGGCAGACTCCACTAAGCTGGCAGGCTGGCTAACAGCCTGCTGCCTGGCCTGCACCCTATTTCATCGCTTTCGCCATGCAATGCGCCTAGCAAAAGTCATTGCAGTCCTCGTTATGAAATTATGAACTTTACTCTGTAAATCTAAAAATAACCATATACACATATTGTTTAAAGCAAATCAAATATTGCTGTTGGTGAACCTCAATAATAATAAAAAATGTATTGTAAGCTCTGTTCAGCAAGTAAAGCCAGATGAGAGTTACTTTTATTACAGTAAAACACAATTTTCAACAGCATATAGATAACAATGACTTAGTAAATTACATAGGTTGTCAATATCACACAAGCCATTTTAGCATTTGAATGCTCAAGGTGCCTCGCAGATCAGGAACAGGCCATTGGCCAGCACGCGAAGCTGGGCACAGTGCACCGTTTGACTAGGCTTCTGACATTGCCTGGGATTGTTTGGTGTGCAAAATGACTTGTAGATCAATGACTGTTAACACAGTTACATGCAGTTTGACATTGAAGGAGAGGATGCATCTGTTGTCACAAAAGATTAGCGATATTTTCGGAAGGTATAAAGAATGTAACATTCGTAACATTTGAATCGATTTTCAACCTTTGAAACTACGTCAGATCTTCAACATAATATCCACTATAAGAAATATCATAATTCTGAACAGTTGTAACCACCTTGGATCTTCAAAAACCCCAGCCTTACTTATGATTCAGTGCTACACAATTAGTTTAATTATTTATTTACTAGCTAACTAAATGATAACACAGGATAACATACACACTTAATTAATACATTAGGAAAATGTCCCTGACGAACTGACACAATATGGTGGATTTTTACACAATGACATGGAGAGAGAGAGAGGGAGAGAGAGAGAGAGACCCATTGTTGATACATTTTAGAAACTATTCTCACAGTAATCATATACTTTGCACACGAACTGCCGCCCGTTTGTAGTAAGAAATCATGAATATATTTACGTGTGAATGCCTTCATTCGCCGTTTATCTCTATCGGAACCAGTCCTTCTTAGGAAGGTTGTTGGCCTTTCCACGGCACGCTTGTAAGGCTCTGATTGTCCAAAAGGGGTTGTTCACCCCTCCCCCTTCTTTTACTGTTGTTCACTCTGAAGATGCTCCTTGGAAGATAAACTAGCCATCCGTGTCGACGGTTCCCATGGTGACGAGAGTAGTAGAATACGGTGATTTGAGAAGAGTAGTAGGATGGTCCCACTTAAATGAGCTTTTCTAGATATTTGACTTTGAACAGCTAATCAGCTGTAGCAGCGATTGTCTGAGAGGGGAGTTTTCTTTTCCAAATCGTGTTGGTATTCAGGGTTCAAACCACTCTGGATATGAGCTGCAGCTCTACACGCGTCTCTGGTCTGGGAGCTGAGTTTATTTTCTTTATCTCGTGTTGAGGTTCAAAGTTCCAAACATTTCAACCGTGTAGCTACTGCTTCATGTTTTTCTGGTCTAATGTTAATTTTTTTACCAATCTTTTTATGCACTCTGAGAGACAGGGATGGTTCCTTCAGGCTGACACCCTCTCTGACCTCACTCTGGGTGTGGCTACTTACTGTGTAAAATTTATAGGAGAAAAATGTTCTTTTGGCTCCTAAAATCACATTCCTATCTTAACAAAAACATGTTCATCCTTTTTCATATTTCATATACAACGTTAAGGATGGAGACTTCATACAAGTGGTGCATATACTTTTCAAGTTACAGTATTTCCTTTAGAACCATTTTAATTACATCAGAAAATAACAACCATATGACATGATTATTCTTTAGATCCATTCTGACCATTTCCCACGTTCTTATGTTAGAAATATTGTTCCAGTATTCGCTTTAGGACGTGTTAGAGTTTAGGTGGGAAACCTCTGTTAACAAAGAACATTCCTTTGGTTAATACTGGAGGGGGAGAGAGAGTCTTCTTCTCCTTTAATTTACAACAGGCGTGTTTCTCATGGTCTGAGAGTCCTTTAGGTGCCTTTTAGCAAACTCCAAGCAGGCTGTCACATGCCTTTTACTGAGAAGTGACTTCCGTCTGGCCACTCTACCACAAAGACCTGATTGGTGGAGTGCCGCAGAGATGGTTGTCCTTCTGAAAGATTATCCCATCTCCACAGAGGAACTCTGGAGCTCTGTCAGAGTGAACATCGGGTTCATGGTCACCTCCCAGACCAAGGCCTTTCTCCCCTGATTGCTCAGTTTGGCCGGAATAGCTCTAGGGATAGCTCTAGGAATAGTCTTGGTGGTTCCAAACTTATTCCATTTAAGAATTATAGAGGTCACTGTGTTACTGGGGACCTTCAATGCTGCAGAAATTATTTGGTACTCTTCCCCAGATCTGTGCCTCTACACAATCCTGTCTTGGAGCTCTGCGGACAATTCCTTTGACCTCGTGGCTTGGTTTTTTGCTCTGACATTGACTGTCAACTGTGGGACCTTGTATAGACAGGTGTGTGCATTTACCACAGGTGGACTCCAATCAAGTTGTAGAAACATCTCAAGGATGATCAATAGAAACAGGATGCACCTGAGCTCAATTTCGAGTTTCATAGCAAAGGGTCTGAATACTTGGGTAAATAAGGTTTTTCTGTTCCTTCTAAAGTATGTCCATCAGCAGTTTTAAATTTTTTATAAATTTGCGAAAAATTCTAAACCTGTTTTCGCTTTGTCATTATGGGGCACTGTGTGTAGATGAAGGGTATTGTAGTAGGTGCCAGGCGCACCGGTTTGAGTGTGTTAGAAGGATCATCTCCAAGAGTGTAGTCAGTGAACAGTGAGGTTTGAACTGCAAAACAAGGCTGCCCTCTTTCACATGCCTGCCAATACAAAGATGCAGTCAGTCATGAATTATTTAGTCAAGGTTATTATGTAAGGTTAGTACTGGGGATATGGTAATCTGATCCTAGATCTGTGGCTTAGGGCTACCTCTAATTTAAGCATCCTATCCATGCTGCTTTGTGGATGGGCCTGTTATTAAAATGTACATTAATCCGAGATTGTTCATCCCTGTGGGATTCAGCATCACATGACTTCCAGGAATTACACAAGTCCTAGAGATTCCCATGGCTTTGAGGCTGATCAAAAGGCAATTAAGGATCAGCATCAAAAGGAGCCCCTACTTGAGTGAGCATAGCCAACGCAGCCGTGCTTTGCTTTGGGAATTCACCATACAGGCCGGGCTGCCAACCTCAACATCTCCAGGCCCATTAAGAATGCTGTACGCATCCCCACTCTCTGAATTGAGCCAAAGGGGCTATTCAGAGGGATGAGTTACTTAGAAAAAGCATGGCTTTGGCACCAGTGTTGTTATGAGCCTAGCTTGTGGTTTGGCTAAGCCAACTGCAATCAGCTCTGTTTATGTTTGTGTCCCCCTCGTCCTCCTCTCCTCCTTAGAAAGATCCCTGATGAATGCCTCCTATTATTAGTCACATAGACTCACACACACACACACACACACACACACACACACACACACACACACACACACACACACACACACACACACACACACACACACACACCCATGCATAAACATGTACATACAGGCAAACACACACATGCACACATCCAAGCATGAATACACTGACAAACACAAGCACCCCTTACAAATCTACACAAGCACCCCTTACAAATCTACACCAGCACACACTCTCTCACAGTCTTGGACAAACACAGTAATACACAACATTAGAGGGAGGACCTGGATCTAGTGACGATCGAGAAATAGAAAGGGTGAAATGGAGCGTAAATGGGCAACGTGCACTGTAAAAAAACAACACGCTCACATCATTTATTTACTTCACATTGTAGTTTTTCTAAATCACATAAAGCAATTTTTGGATCTGTGTTGAAACATTTCTACAGTATAGCAATACAGCAATGATACAATGCTCAAATACATTTACAGAACTTCTGATCATGTTCTTGCCTTAGTACTAGGGATGTGACGATTCACCTATAAGCATCGTTCCCCGATTCAAATGTTTAATGGAAAATCTATGTCTGATTTCTTGTTTAGGTGTCAAAGTTCAAATGGGAATACAAGATTACATTAGATTAGATTAGATTTGTTTATTAGTCACATGCACAGGGTCTCGTGCACAGGGTGTAGAATGTCCATAGTGGGAGCAGCAAGGGGGGAACTGAGAAATGAATGAAACAATAATAATATCCTACCCTCGGGGACAGGCCGAATTTCTTCAGCCTCCACAAGTTAAAGAGTAGCTGCCGTGCCTTCTACACCATAGTGTCTATGTGGTTTAACCATTTCAGCTCATCGGAAATGTCTACCCCGAGGAACTTGAAGTTTTTGACTGTCTCCATAGTGGCCTCGTTGATGAGGATGGGGGTGTGTCTAACCTGGTTCCTCCTGAAGTTCACAATCAGCTGCTTTGTTTTATTGATGTTAAGAGTGCCTACCTCCTCTCTGTAGGCATCTTGTCGTTGTTGATAATCAGGCCCACTACTGTCGTCAGTGAACTTGATCATGGAGTTGGTACTGTGTGAGGCCACGCAGTCGTGGGTATACAGGGAGTACAGGAGGGGCTGAGGACGCACCCTTGTGGGGCCCCCATGTTGAGAATCAGTGTGGAGGAGGTAATGTTGCCTACATTCACCACCTGGGGGCGTCCCGTCAGGAAGTCCAAGACCCAGTTGCATACAGTAGGGAGGAGTTCAGTCCCAGGGTCGTGAGCTTTGTGATGAGCTTAGAGGGTACTATGGTATTGAAGTGGGAGAAAAAGGTGTTTAGCTCGTCCTGTAGGGCGATGTTGTTGTCCGTGACGTGACTGGCTTTCTTTTTGTAATCCATGACCGTTAGAAGCCCCTGCCACATACGCCTGGGTCTGACCCACTGAAATGCTCCTCCACTTTGTCCCTATACTTGTCCCTATACCATAAAACAACTTAATGTGTCATCCCTGTGCTTCCTCTAATAGAAAAACCAAATTACCTGGATTGCAGTGGAGATTACATGAAAGTACACAGTGCAAGTGATCAATGCCATTTGAGATTCTCTGCAGATTATTACAGCAATTGTGAATATTTCCACAGACCTGTAACCCTGAACATGCACACTTATATGATTACATAAGAAGACATTTATTGTTAAAGTAACCTCAAAATGTGGTCATGGATGTATTACTCATTTCAAGGTTGAATAAATACTGTTAATTAGTTTGTAAAATAGCCTTAACATTAGGCTATTTACTGTCTTACAAAAGTAATATTAATTGTGTTTGGTTGACAAGGCAACTAAAGGTAAAACATTTTAAGGAGATGTTTCTAATGCTTGAATAGTTAGATCTGAGCCACTGGCTTAATTCTATTATGTTATTTCTTTAACTTTTATTTTTGGTTGAGATGGAGAAGTTAATCCAACATACAATTTGTTAACATGTTGATAAGTTAATAGGCTAGGCTATCTACCGATTTGCAAAAGTGATATTGAATTTTGTTTGGTTGTCAACGCAAGCAAATATCAACATTTTAAGGAGGTGTTTCTTCTGCTTGGATAGCTCCATCGGTGCCATTGAGTTTGGATTTATTTCCAGTTTGTCTACAAATTAATAACTGATGTGTTGTATTCACAACTCCATTTCAACCAAAAATCTAAGTTAAAGAATAGTACTGATTCAAATCAAACTTGAAACGCACTTTAAATCCTATTCTTACAAGCATTCGAAACAACATTGGGTGTGGATACAATGGGAACATGGGTCTGAGCAAGTGTGATGTCATTAATGTTTGTGTAATTGTTAAGTTGTCTATTGTTTCATGTTTATGTATGTTTTTGTTTATTGTAAAATATATATACATATATACAGTGCATTTGGAAAGTATTCAGACCCCTTCCCTTTTTCATCGTTTTGTTACAGCCTTATTCTAAAATGGATTAAATTAAATGTTTTCCTCATCAAAGGCAGTTAAATCTTTTATCTTGCCCATTCACACTCTGAATGGCACCCATACACAATCCATGTCTCAATTGTCTCAAGGCTTTATAGAGATAGGCATCCTGTCAACGGGACAGTTGTAAATCATGCAGCGCCTTGTGTCACGATCGCAGATTTTAGAGAAACAACAAATGTCGGTACATATAAGTGTCTTGTATCGGCTGAAAGCTTAAATTCTTGTTAATATAACTGCAGTGTCCTATTTACAGTAGCTATTACTGCGAAAAAATGCCATGCTATTGTTTGAGGAGAGCTCCTAACAACAAAACACTTTTTTCACTGCGATAGGTTTGATAAATTCACCTCAGGTGAAATGTGTACTTACATTCTGAAATCTTGCTCTGATATGTCATCCAAAGGGTCCCAGAGATAACATGAAGTGTCGTTTTGTTAGATAAAATGCTTTTTCATATCCTAAAAAGGTCCATATCGATTTTGTATTTTTACTCGTTCAATTTGCAAAGAAAGGAGTCTGTGAAAATCTAACCCTAAACGTTATTTCAACCAGTCAAATCCCATTCATATGTATTCCTCAGAGGTCCTTGAACGTAACCAGACTTCACTATATAATTAGGGGTGTAGTATAACTTGTAGGACACCCTATTTGGTCTGAGAGTAGTAGTAGTGGGAGTTGCATTACAAGAGGTGTTTTTTTGCCTGGGGAACAATAGAATTGGACATAAGTGTTGTCCTTCGCTCACTAAGCTGCAAATATCCTTTGCCTGTGGCAATAGGGGCTGTGCCCCTTTGCAAATATATCTCGTGCCTACTGTGAGCCCAGTTAAATAAAGGTTACATTTAAAAAATAAAATAAACAAAACATTTTTTTTTTTAAAGCCAAGGTAAACTCCCAACTCCTATAGCCCATGTCAGCTCCATGACCAAAGCTTTTCTATGATCCACATACTGTAACAAAATGGGCCTCTCTGAAATGAGTGGTGGGCTAGCTGAAAGATGATGTCACAGTACTGCATTCTGTGAGGAAAAAGGCCAGCTGTTTGTAATTGGTGGCCGGTGGGATCGCATGCAGTGCAGGAGAATTATATAAGCCAACAAGTTAAGGCAAGTCACCTACACAGACCCATCTGGCCGTGAGGCTTTTATCTGCCCCAGTGAGAACTTAGCCTGCCTTCTGGCCTGTCAAATCAAATCAAATCAAAGTTTATTTGTCACGTGCGCCGAATACAACAGGTGTAGACCTTACAGTGAAATCCTTACTTACAGGCTCTAACCAATAGTGCAAAAAGGTATTAAGTGAACAATAGGTAGGTAAAGAAATAAAACAACAATAAAAAGACAGTGAAAAACAGTAGCGAGGCTATAAAAGTAGCGAGGCTACATACAGACACTGGTTAGTCAGACTGATTGAGGTAGTATGTACATGTAGATATGGTTAAAGTGACTATGCATATATGATGAACAGAGAGTAGCAGTAGCGTAAAGAGGGGTTGGTGGGTGGCGGGACACAATGCAGATAGCCCGGTTAGCCAATGTGCGAGAGCACTGGTTGGTCGGGCCCATTGAGGTAGTATGTACATATGTACATGAATGCATAGTTAAAGTGACTGTGCATATTTGATAAATGTCCATACTGTCCATACTTTCATTGATATTTAGGGGGCTGAGGACAACCTCAATAAAACATAAATACGGCCCTGTGGTGTTAAAGAGAACGGTCAAGGTCACGTATGCAACCTATAATGTAAGCAATATAGTGAAGGTTGGACAGCCATAACAGAGCTATTACAGTAGAAATGGCACATTAGTAACAACTAACACGTTCATGACGTTAAGCAACCCAGTGCAGCTGAGGTTTCTCACGCTTTATTTATACTGCGCTGAACATGTTGTCTACTGTACACATTCTGCCAAGGAAATTGCCCTTTTACCTAAATGATAGTATCAAGTCTAGACCCTATTCATACCTTATCTTTACTCTCCTTACTTTTGCTTATATTTCAGGGAACTGGGGAGGGATTTGTTCGCAACACACGCTCATGCGGGATGGTAGCAACGCCAGTCTGAACACGGGCCTGATCACGCTGCAGAACTTCGGCCAGTACCTGCCCCCCCAACACGTTCAGCTCACCCTGGCCCACGAACTGGGCCACAGCCTGGGCGCCCCTGTGAGTTCTGGACAGTATCACCCTTGCCTATCCTTAATGTTTTACCCCCATTGGAGTCCTAGCACTTTCCTTTACTGATATTTGGTGTTATTTTACTGATACATGTCATTTCATCACATTACCTTTTTTGTTGTACCGGTTGTGTTGCAGCTCTCTGCATTCATTTGTTGCAGGATTTGAACCCCTGTGCGCAAAGGCATTGTTATGTTTTGGAGCTAAGACAGTATGTGAAATAGCTGTTTTCACATGTTGAGCTTAAATTTTACATGTGAAACATATGTATTAAATGTTAAATATTAACACCACCTTTTCACATGTGAGGAGAATAATATGTTTTCATGTTTTTGTAGTTTCACATGTTAAGACTTTCCTATCTGAGAATCGGATATGCCGTTTCACATGTTAAAAAAATCTCACTTTCACATTCGGAATTGTAGGTTCACATGTGAAAATCTAATTTGCAGGTTCACATGTAAGAAAACTCCACATGTGAAAATGTCACTTTCACATGTGGAATTGCTTTGTCACATGTGAAAGTTTTTCACGTGTGAAACTGCAGAATAGATTTTCACATGTGAAAATCTAATCTGCAGGTTCACATGAAAGAAAACTCCACATTTACGCCAATGTTTGTAAACAAAGTAAATGTATACAAACATTGTATAGCCTAAAACCATGGTTAAAACTATCATTTTTATATCATGGATGGCATAGTCTCCTTGCATCCATAGTGTAGTCTATTGATTTGAGAGTGGTTGCATTTCTCCAGCCTCATCCTTCAACTTTAAACACATTTACTATCCTCCCGAGTGACACAGCGGTCTAAGGCACTGCATCTCAGTGCTAGATGCGTCACTACAGACGCCCTGGTTCAAATCCAGGTTGTATCATAACTGGCTGTGATTTAACAATGCAAGTGCAAATTAATTGGAAATGGATACCCAAAAATAGTTTTCAGTGCTTTTTAAAACATTTTATGATAGCGTAATTAAATAAAACGCCTCCTTCTTTCCTGCAAATTTCCCTGTCTTTGGTTATGTTACCCTGGCCTTTTTTTTCTTTTGCAAGTTTTAGTGTATTAATTCCAGCAACATAGCACCCTACATCCTACTGCTGGTTTTCTTGTGACGTTTAGCAGGGCAGGTCCTGGTCTGTCCCTGGATGGGAGAGCAGACATTTGTGAAAATAAATGTGAGGGAAAAACACGTGAAAAGTTAACGTGAAACTTTACACTTGTCCAAAAACCACGTGATTTTGTTTGTTTTTTGTTGTTGTTGTAAGGAAGACCTTCCTGCCCTGGCCTTTGTTAAAACAGGATTTGTTGTGAGTGTGTATATGTAGTATGACCAATCCCAATGATCTGTCAGTTCTGCATTTCCCACGTGTTGAGCACACTTAACGCTACGTGGCTGTTTGCATTGTTCCTGAAGAAATCAGCAAATTATCCACTTCACTGCTGCCGATGTTATAAAAGTTGGTCTTTATTGACTAATGTATAGTGTTGAGCGATTAACCAAAATATGGGCATTTGTTTTGTTTTTAAACAACTAATTTATCTATGTAATTGACCTTCAATTATTTTAATTTAATTTTTTACATTTTTTTATGTGAGCGCTATGCGCACATTGTGCAGTTTCTGTAGAGATAAATCAGCTCAAGCCCATACTGTGCAATGTAAAAGGGAGTTGTAATTTCCAACAGGCCAATATTCTACATAGTTTAGCGCAGAAAACGTGGTAATTAATTACAATTACGATAATCCATTGCAAACTTACTTGTCCAGTCTGTGTGTTTCTTTTAGCCTGCTACATAAAAGATACAGAAGGATGAGAGATGTAGAGGGATAGATGGACAGAGCAGTTGCTTCCCAAGGTACTGTATCTCTACCTAAAAATACATGACCTAAGTGATTGATAGTTGGTATTCAGCAGTCAAGAAATTACGCCTTATTTGCTACTAAAATTGTGATTTTGTCAGACAGAATAAGCCGCAGCTCTATAGAGATGATGACTTGGAATCAAATAATAAAGTCATCAAATAAAACAAATGTAATATACACAACAACTTTTTTTAAAGTAAAGTAATGAGAATAAATGATGGTTAATAAGTGATAAGCAGTAATGTTCAGTCACTACCATCATGGGACTTTTATTCATTGTTTTATTCTGTTCTTACAGCAGTCAACCCACATAATGTATAGTGCATTCAATGTAAAAATAAAATAAAATAATATAAACCGAAATCTGTGATTGGTTCGGTTTTGGTTTGATTAATAAAAAACTATCTCAAAAAGCAGTAATCGCTCAGCCTTACTAATGATTAGTGCATTTGGAAAGTATTTGTGTTACGTTACAGACTTATTCTAAAATGGATTAAATAACAATTTTCCTCATCAATCTACACACAATACCCCATAATGACGAAGCGAAAGCAGGTTTTTACACATTTTTGCATGTCAGAACAAAAACCAAGCTATGAGGTCGAAGGAATTGTCCATAGAGCTCCGAGACAGGATTGTGTCAAGGCACAGATCTGGGGAACACAGTGGCTCCATCATTCTAAAATAGAAGAAGTTTGGAACCAACAAGACTCTTCCCAGCCAAACTGAGCAATTGGGGGAGAAGGACCTTGGTTAGGGAGGTGACCAAGGAGCTCCAGAGTGCCTCTGTGGAGATGGGAGAACCTTCCAGAAGGACAACCATCTCTGCAGCACTCCACCAATCAGGCCTTTATGGTATAGTGTCCAGACGGAAGCCACTCCTCAGCAAAAGGCACATGACTGCCCGCTTGGAGATTGCCAAAAGTCACCTAAAGGACTCTCCGACCATGAGAAACAAGATTCTCTGGTTGGATGAAACCAAGATTGAACTCTTTAGCCTCAATGTCATGCGTCACATCTGGAGGAAACCTGGCACCATCCCTACGGTGAAGCATGGTGGTGACAGCATCATGCCGTGGGGATGTTTTTCAGCGGCAGGGACTGGGAGACTAGTCAGGATCGAGGGAAAGATGAACGGAGCAAAGTACAGAGAGATCCTTGATGATAACCTGCTCCAGAGTGCTCGGGAACTCAGACTGGGGCAAAGGTTCACCTTCCAACAGGACACCAACCCTAAGCACACATGACTCAAGGCTGTAATCGCTGCCAAAGGTGCTTCAACAAAATACTGAGTAAAGTGTCTGAAAACGTATGTAAATGTGTAAATGATTTTATTTTTAATACATTTGCAAAAATTTCCAAAAATCTGGTTTTGCTTTGTCAGTGTGGGGTATTGTGTGTAGATTGATGAGGAAAACAATCAATTGAATATATTTTAGAATAAGGCTGTAACGTAACAAATTGTCAAGGGGTCTGAATACATTCCGAATGCACTGTAAGTCTTGGCACATGCTCACTCACTAGCTTATACATTATTTTGAAAGCCTGCCATAAATGCGAGGCTTTCCATTTTCTCCCTCACTAAAAGTGTTGTTTGTAGAACATTACATTTGTACATTTTAGTCATTTTGCAGATGTTCTTATCCAGAGCGACTTACTGGAGCAAGTAGAGTTAAGTGCCTTGCTCAAGGGCACATGTTACACCTAATCGTCTCGGGGATTCGAGTCAGCAACCTTTTGGTTACTGGCTCAATGCTCTTATCTTAACTGATAGGCTACCTGCCACCCATTGTTGGTACCCCTTACAGCAACCCCCCCACACACCCACTTTCCCTCCATAACCACCAGCAGCACCATCTACGACCTTTCTCCCACTGCCTCAAATGCCAACATTCCACCCCCCTCCCTATACCCTGCTCCCCCAGAGATGTTATTCACACTTCCATAGGCAGCAATGGATTCTTCCCAGGCGTTCCTGCACAGATTAGTTCTGCTACAGCATGTCGGTCTGTGGCCCTTTTATAAATCCAGCAGGTTCTTGGCTGAACGGTGCAGTACCCTGGGTCCACTGACAGGCATGCCTCATTGTTTCCAGATGGAGGATGGGATAGGGCACAGAGAGATCAGAGGGCCTGCTTCACCTGAGATGTATGATGAGGGGGAAGGGGGAGGTAAGGGGTCTGAGGGGAGTGAGGGGGCCAGGCCTTTGGCCTACTTTGGTAATGATATTCTCTCCCATAGTGTCTGGAAACCCTCTCGCTATCCTTAATGTGACAGCATGGCCCTCTGAGAGATAGAGGGAAGAGAGAGGGAAGAGTGAGAGAAGAACCTAACAAAGGGGCCTCAGTCATTTGTCTACACATAGTTTATTTGCCCCTTAAACTGTTCTAAGTGATTACATTCCCAGTCCATATTAACATCTCAACAGCAGATTTAAACACATGAATGATCAGACCTCATCATTTGTTCTGGTAGATAATCAGAGAAAGTGGGTCTTGGAGAGATTCAGAGAAGAAGGCCTCAGGGCTGTATCTATCTGTGCTGTCCTGGGTGTGTCGTTGATTATGAGAACATTGTATTCCTCTTCCAGAACCATGGCCACCAGTGACACAGCACTTTTGTCTCTCTCCTAAAATGACCTTCATTTAAGTTAACAAGTGTTTGTATCCAGCAATAAAGAGAGTCATTTTTTGTCTTACGCCTGTGATCGAAATCCCCGAGCTGACAAGGTAAAAATCTGTCTTTCTGCCCCTGAACAAGGCAGTTAACCCACTGTTCCTAGGCCGTCATTGTAAATAAGAATTTGTTCTTAACTGACTTGCCAGGTTAAATAAAGGTTACATCTTGGGGGCTCCCAAGTGGCGCAGCGGTCAAAGGCACTGCATCTCAGTGCTAGAGGCATCACTACAGATCCTGGTTTGATTCCAGGCTGTATCACAACTGGCTGTGGTTGGGAGTCCCATAGTGTGGTGCACAATTGGCCCAGCGTCATCCGGGTTATTGTAAATAATCATTTTTTCTTACTTTTTTACAATGAGTTCAGTAGTTGCTTTCCCAGAATCACCCCATACAAATCCCTCCAATAGTCTTACTTTTAATGAAAAAGGATATTCAGTAATAACTTCCTTTTCATCTGGTGGAAATTATTTAATTTGACATAAATATGTTTGAATATGAGGGCCCCAATGTCCATAAACTTGTACTAGAAGGAGACAAAACTTATTGAGCTCATTCTACTGTGAAGTAGAACCTTTATGTTCTGTGTTGTATTTGCTTCTCAGCATGATGAAGGTTTGGATTGTGGGAACCTGGGTTCTTCTGGAGGGAAAGGCAGGTTCTTGATGTTCCCTCACGCTACCAATGAGATCCGGGAGAACAACGATAAGTTCTCTCCCTGCAGCATCAAGCATATCAGCCGAGTCCTGAAAGTTAAGAAGGATGACTGCTTTGTGGGTGAGGCTCTACATGTAGGTCTAAACAAACCAGACCTCCTCTGTGGAAAAGAGGACATCAATAGCATGTAGTGTTCTGTTTCTCTACAGTGCCTTCAGAAAGTATTCATACCCATTGACTTTTTCCACATTTTGCTGTGTGAAAGCCTGAATTTAAAATGGATTAAATGTAGATTTTTTTGTCACTTCCCTACACACAATACCTGATAATGTCAAAGGGGAATTATGTTTTTCAAAATGTTTACAAATTAATTAAAAATGAAAAGCTTAAGTCAAAAGTATTCAACCACTTTGTTATGGCTTGCCTAAATAAGTTCAGGAGTAAAAATCACATAATCACATAGTAAATTGCTTGGACTCACTCTGTGTGCAATAATAGTGTTAAACGTGATTTTTGAATAACTACCTCATCTCTTTACCCCACACATACAATTATCTTTAAGGTCCCTCAGTCGGGCAGTGAATTTTTAAACACAGATTCAACCACAAAGTCCAGGGAGGTTTTCCAATGCCTAACAAAGAAGGGCCCCTATTGGTAGATGGGTAAACATTGCTGCAAAAAGATTGCTCAGATGTGCGAGTGCCTTTTGAATTTAGATGGGTAAAAATAAAAAGCAGACATTTATTATCCCTTTGAACATGGTTATTATTATTACACGTTGGATGGTGTATCAATACACCCAGTCACTGCAAAGATACAGGTGTTGTTCCTAACTCAGTTGCCGGAGAGGAAGGAAACGGCTCAGCGATTTCACCATGAGGCCAATGGTGACTTTAAAACAGTTACAGAGTTTAATGGCTGTGATAGGAGAAAACTGAGGATGGATCAACAACATTGTAGTTATTCCACAATACTAACCTAACTAACAGAGTGAAAAGAAGGAAGCCTGTACAGAATAAAAGTATTCCAAAACATGCATCCTGTTTGCAACAAGTATCTGCTTTTCACCAGACACTGGAAGATGAATTCCCCTTTCAGCAGGACAATAACCTTAAACACAAGGCCAAATCTACATTGAAGTTGCTTACCAAGAAGACAGAGAATGGCCGAGTTACAGTTTTGACTTAAATCTACTTGAAAATCTATGGCAAGACCTGAAAATGGTTGTCTAGCAATGATCAACAACCAATTTGACAGAGCTTGAAGAATTTTGAAAAGAATAATGGGTGAATGTTGCACAATCCAGGTGTGGATTGCTCCTAGAGACTTACCCAGGAAGACTCACAGCTGTAATCGCTGCCAAAGGTGCTACTACAAACTATTGACTCAAAGAAATATCTAATTACATAAGTATTCACACCTCTATTTCATTTTCAATAAATTTGCAAAAATGTTTAAAAACGTGTTTTACCTTGTCATTATGGGGTATTGTGTGTAGATTGGTGAGATAAAAAAATATGTTTTAATCAATTTCGAATTTAGGCTGTAACAACAAAATATGGAATAAGTCAAATGGTATGAATACTTTCTGAGGGCACTGTATCTCTCTGTGTCTCTCTCTGTCTCTCTCTCTGTGTATCTATCTATCTCTCTCTCTCTCTGGATCTGATTTATTCCAATCATTTATGAAGATACTACTGTACATCTACATTAGTCAGCAGTGTTGAGATGAGCTAATGTGTGTGGCAATATGTGTTCTGTCCTGTCAGTCAGTGATCAGCCCATCTGTGGGAATCAGATCGTGGAGGAGGGGGAGGAGTGTGATGTGGGCCACAACGAGACAGACCTCTGCTGCCACAGCGCCAAGGAATCTGTGGGCATCCAGTGTCGCCTGAAACCTGGCAAGAAGTGCAGGTAACTTCTGTTCCAAAGTTTCGCAATTCAAATCAGTAGTAGGATTAAAATTGCCCCTTTGCAATTTGCTGATTCTAGATCTGTTTCTATGGGTAATTTCTATACAAAGTTACATAACATCACCCATGGAACATTTTTGTCAAAGCAGGGTTGTGGTTCTGGCTGTGAGGATAATTACCTCTATCTTACCATTCAAAAACAAAACAGTAAACCACAACACCTATGTTATGAAATTGTCTCTCTTTGTCTATCTGTCTGTCTGCCCATCTGCCTGTCTGTCTCTCTGTCTATCTGTCTGTTTTATCTTTCTGTCTGTACCCTCAGTCCCAGTCAGGGTCTGTGCTGTGGGGCAGCATGTGTCTTGAAACCGTCAGGGGTCAGCTGTGAGGAGGAGTCAGACTGTCAACTGGAGCGTATGTGCTCTGGTCTCTCCCCCATCTGCCCCAAGCCTGTGGCCAAGGCCAACATGACCGTATGCAGTCTGGGCACCCGGGTGTGTCTCAACGGGGTGAGCACCGTAGGAGGGCCAGACAATGACTCAACATTTTCACCCATTGCACCCACTGTCTCATTGTGACGACATTCCAAAGTCAACAGTATCCACTTTCACAGGATCTGTTGTCCTTGGTTGCCAACTTGAGTACATTTACTCCATTTTTTCACCCATTCAGATGATAAATGGGGTTCTGAGTTTGGAAAGTTGTTCTGAATGTGAAGATAGCTAAACTTTTTCAATGTAAACTACATATGTATGGCTCTCTATGGGGGCATAAATCCTGAAGTATAAGATTTGGACCAGAACACATTTCTGAGGCTGCCTGGAGCAGGGAACAAGTTAACTGAATACAGATGTTTAGGATTTGTGGAAATGAGCAGGCCTGTCCTGCATTTTTGTCTGTGAGACTTCACTGGTGGCCATAATGTACTAGAGCTCATCCAGGCTTCGGTGTTCTCCTCTCTGTTATTCTCCTTTCGTTCCCTTTATGTCTTCTCCCCTCTCTCCTCTATTTCACCATACCTCTTTCTCTCTCTCTATCCTTCCCCTCCTCTTCCCTTATCCTTTTCCCTTTCTCCATCTCTCTCTCTCCCTCCTTCCCTCCTTCACTCTCCCCTATCCTTTTCTCTCCATTTCTCCCTCTATTTCTCAGAACTGTGCTAAATCACTGTGTGTGAGGTATGGCCTGGAGCAGTGTGACTGTCTGGGAGACTCCAAAAAAGAAAAGTGCCACATGTGCTGCCAACAGCCGGGTAAGCACAATCCCTCTTCTCCTCCCTCACCCTCGTTTCCTCTGATGTGCTTAGATCTGGGGAATGTGTTTATGATTGGGGCACAAACAAAGCTGTGTACATTTGCTTTGAGGTTCCCATCATAATATATTCTTCTGTTCGAACACCCACATCTGATGTGCTGTGTAAAAGTACAATTTAACAAGGATAAGGAGCTTAGTTACAAATGTGTGCATGTGCTTTTCCACTCAGTAAACTCAATCATTTCACCTATAACAAAATGTTCACTGTATTTCTCCATGTATTTCTTCACCTCAGACAAGCCTGCAACCTGCGCCAGCACCACATCCTCTGTCTTGACCAGGCATTTCCAGGGAAAGCGTGTAGCCTTGGTTGCCGGGGCACCGTGTTCAGCCAAGCAGGGCTACTGCGACATGTTCCAGGTGTGTCGCATCCTGGATGCTGACGGGCCCATCGCCAGGCTGAAGAACTCCTTCCTCCACCTGGTAGACCTGGATGAGTTTGATGACCTGGCTGAGTGGATAAAGGTTTGTTCTATGTTTGTTGTGCTTTAAGGGGTCAGCTATCTATCTATGACGTATTTATTTTACAACAGGCCTAACAGGATCCTAGCAGATGGGGTTTGTTGAGATGCGTGTTGAGCTCAGTGTATATACAGTCATGGCCAAAAGTTTGAGAATGACACAAATATGAATTTTCCCAGTCTGCTGCCTCAGATTGTATGATGGCAATTTGCATATACTCCAGAATGTAATGAAGAGTGATCAGATGAATTGCAATTTATTGCAAAGTCCCTCTTTGCCATGCAAATGAACTGAATCCCCCCAAAAACCATTTCCACTGCATTTCAGCCCTGCCACAAAAGGACCAGCTGACATCATGTCAGTGATTCTCTCATTAACACAGGTGTGAGTGTTGACGAGGACAAGGCTGGAGATCACTCTGTCATGCTGATTGAGTTCGAATAACAGACTGGAAGCTTCAAAAGGAGGGTGGTGCTTGGAATCATTGTTCTTCCTCTGTCAACCATGGTTACCTGCAAGGAAACATGTGCCGTCATCATTGCTTTCCACAAAAAGGGCTTCACATGCAAGGATATTGCTGCCAGTAAGATTGCACCTAAATCAACCATTTATCGGATCATCAAGAACTTCAAGGAGAGCGGTTCAATTGTTGTGAAGAAGGCTTCAGGGCACCCAAGAAAGTCTGCGAGATCGGGGCACCACCAGTACAGAGCTTGCTCAGGAATGGCAGCAGGCAGGTGTGAGTGCATCTGCACGCACAGTGAGGCAAAGTACTTTTGGAGGATGGCCTGGTGTCAAGAAGGGCAGCAAAGAAGCCACTTCTCTCCAGGAAAAACATCAGGGACAGACTGATATTCTGCAAAAGGTACAGGGATTGGACTGCTGAAGACTGGGGTAAAGTCATTTTCTCTGATGAATCCCCTTTCCGATTGTTTGGGGCATCCGGAAAAAGCTTGACCGGAGAAGACAAGGTGAGCGCTACCATTAGTCCTGTATCATGCCATCAGTAAAGCATCCTGAGACCATTCATGTGTGGGGTTGCTTCTCAGCCAAGGGAGTGGGCTCACTCACAATTTTGCCTAAGAACACAGCTATGAATAAAGAATGGTACCAACACATCCTCCGAGATCAACTTCTTCCAAACATCCAGGAACAGTTTGGTGATGAACAATGCCTTTTCAAGCATGATGGAGCACCTTGCCATAAGGCAAAAGTGATAACTAAGTGGCTCGGGGAACAAAACATCGATATTTTGGGTCCATGGCCAGGAAACTCCCCAGACCTTAATCCCATTGAGAACTTGTGGTCAATCCTCAAGAGGCGGGTGGACAAACAAAACCCCACAAATTCTGATAAACTCCAAGCATTGATTATGCAAGAATGGGCTGCCATCAGTCAGGATGTGGCCCAGAAGTTAATTGACAGCATGCCAGGGATTGCAGAGGTCTTGAAAAAGAAGGGTCAACACTGCAAATATACTCTTTGCATCAACTTCATGCAATTGTCAATAAAAGCCTTTGACACTTATGAAATGCTTGTAATTATACTTCAGTATTCCATAGTAACATCTGACAAAAATATCTAAACACACTGAAGCAACAAACTTTGTGGAAATTAATATTTGTGTCATTCTCAAAATTTTGGTCCACGACTGTAGAAAGCTTCCTCTTTTGATGTTCTTCGTTCAGATGTTCCAGCCTCAGTTGGCTTTGAGCTTTGGTCTCGCTAGAACGCGCAGCGAATCAGGAATGCCCACAGGGATTGAAAAGATCTGTTCAGGTGCGTCATGTTGAGTTAGCGAGATGGTGACACCTACTAGTGCTTAGATTTACCACTCACACAATTGGCTTGGGAGCCATGCCAGCTAAAGGTTATTAGGCTGTGATATTGCAATAGTAGTGTTTCCATACCACAGATGAATCGGCTACTGCATGCCCATTGGTTCCATCCAAATGAGTGTGACACATAAGGAATGCTAGCTGACTAACATCCTGTAACAAATGGCTTCTTGAAGAAAAGAACACATCACCTCAAGTCAATGTGAATTAAAGTAAATTGCAGTGGTGTTTTGACTATTTAACAGCTGACAATAGCAGATTGGAACTAAAGTGGGTGAGTGTTTGACTTGTTGTGCTCTTGTCGTCTGCAGACTCACTGGTGGGCCATTCTCTTGGCCATCATGACTCTGTCTGCCGTGATGGTCAGCACGGTGTGCCTGTGTGGACGTACCCTGGACATGGGTGACCCAGAGTAACCACTGTAGCTCCAACAGTGGCAGTTGGTGCCATTCAAGATTAGGGAGAGCGACAATTTCTTTTATGAGCATGGCCTTGTTTCAATTACAGCATATTGGATGACTGCCATTCATATTCCCTTCACCCAGCTCAATGTAACATCGATAGGTTTAGGCTACTACATGATACTCGAATTGGCCCTATACCCATCATGAGGTTGCTACAACCTAGCCTAAAAATGAACGTTTATAACGTAGGTGCACAGGTCTAGAGACAAATTGGAGTAATCACATTCACATTCAATTCCGCCTTGCACACTCTTGCCTGCATCTATCTGATCTGGAGTGTAATCATTAGTCCAAGCAGTTAGAAAACGTTCAGTTTTGCAACTAAAACTATAGTTTCTATTGGACAAATTCAGGTATGTCCCTCCCCATTTCGTTCTGTTTGCTTCCGTTTAAGAAACGTTTTACAACAGAACCGGCGGAATGAATACTCCCCTGATCACCTGCACACATAGCTCACTTTCATCGCAGCCACATACAGCATCATCACTTTGCTCGTTGTATAATTAATTCTCGCATCTATGCGCTCTCCTTCTCTCACCTTTTTCCTTCACTTGTGGACTTCAGTTTATAACTCAACTGCTGTCCGTGACTAGGCACAAAAACCTCTCCAAGCCAAACCTTCATACCATAACCACTAACCGCTACACAGCCTACATCGTTGTCACCATATTAACGTTATAGTCATCAAACTATAACTAACGTGTTAGTAAACCCACAATCCAAGCCATGTGTACAATTACACAGTACAGTGTACAGCAAGCAGTTTAGCAGTTACCATGGCGGGCCCAGGTAGCAATACATCTATAAAACCGAAAGCTTACCTTGACTTTGAAGAGTTGCAGTGTTGGATAGCCATAATGCAAGAACTCTGATAGGTTGGAGGACATCGGAGGTGGGATCAGTACACTATCATTCAAGTCTCAATTCGAGTCCCAAGTCGAACAGGTTGAGTCTCGAGTCAAGTCCAAGTCGTGCATTGTAAAAGCAAGTCAAGTCGAGTAGAGTCACACGTTTTTTCAAGTCAAGTCTCAAGTCAGTAAATAAATAATCTATACATGCAATGACTTGTTCAACTTTTTCAATTTAATGAGGCTACCAGACAGCACTTTTCATTATTTTGTCTACAACATATTTTGATTATGTAATAATTGATTTTAAAATGCAAGCTTCATAAGTAAATTATACATTTCAAGCAATTTTGACATACCAAAAGACAAGTAGGCCTATGCTAGTAATTGTTGCTTGATGACCCATTACTTGTGAGCTTGCAAAGTAAACAATTAATATTCTTGATCACCAAAATGTTGTGGGAGCTAGATATTTATTTATGGCAATCCTCTCTCCCTTCCAATTGACATTTGCACTGCACCCGATCCTATAGCTGTACAGAAAATCAGCAATCTGTTCGCTAGCTCAGTGGTTCTCAAACTTTTTGACCCGCAAACCCCCAAAAAGCTGTGGTTCAAAGATTGCGGCCTAACACGCACGCACATACAACGGCGCACACGCGAACACACATGCACAATGGCTGGGTAAATGTAGTCTGTCATTACAGCCCTAAACAGCAATGCCTTTTCATTTTTTTTGTTTTTAGAAACTAACTTTTACACCTGCATTTTTTTGTTGAAAGTCATTCATGTTAGCAGCCAATATTTCAAGTTGAGATGTAATGTCACTTCTATGGAGTCCAGAGCCAGCAGAATCATACAACCTACATACCTATTTATTTTTATTTAACCTTTAAATGTCTTCGGGATCGGTGTCCCTTCCACGGGACAGTTGAGCTAACGTATGCTAATGCAATTAGCATGAGGTTGAGGTTGTAAGTAACAAGAAAACTTCCCAGGACATAGACATATCTGATATTGGCAGAAAGCTTATGTAACAGTCTAGCTTCCGTCCCTCTCCTTGCCCCTACCTGGGCTCGAACCAGGGACCCTCTTGCACACATAAACAACTGACACCCACAAAGCCTCGTTACCCATCGCGCCACAAAAGCTGCGGCCCTTGCAGAGCAAGGGGAACAACTACTTCAGGTCTCAGAGCGAGTGACGTCACCCGATTGAAACGCTATTAGGTCGCACCACTGCTAACTAACTAGCCATTTCACATCAGTTACACTTAATTTCTTGTTAATCTAACTGCACTGTCCAATTTACAGTAGCTATTACAGTGAAATAATAACATGCTATTGTTTGAGGAGAGTACACAATTTTGAACATGAAAAGTTATTAAAAAACAAATTAGGCACATTTGGGCAGTCTTGATACAAAATTTTGAACAGAAATACAATGGTTCATTGGATCAGTCTAAAACGTTGCACATCCACTGCTGCCATCTAGCGGCCAAAATCTAAATTGCATCTGGGCTGGAATAATACATGATGGCCTTTCTCTTGCATTTCAAAGATAATAGTACAAAAAAATACAAAAGAACAGTTGTTTTTTTCTTTGTATTACCTTTTACCAGATCTATTGTGTTATATTCTCCTACATTCCTTTCAAATTTCCACAAACGTCAAAGTGTTTCCTTTCAAGTGGTACCAAGAATTTGCATATCCTTGCTTCAGGGCCTGAGCTACAGGAAGTTAGATTTGGGTATGTCATTTTAGGCGAAAATTTAAAATAAGGGGCGGATCCTTAAGAGGATTTAGATTTATTTTAACTAGGCAAGTCAGTTAAGAACAAATTCTTATTTACAATTACGGCCTACCCCAGCCAAACCCAGACGATGCTGGGCCAATTGTGCACCACCCTATGGGACTCCCAATCATGGCCAGATTTGATACAGCCTGGAATCGAACCAGTACTGTACTGCAGTTGAAACTGCAGTCACACTGCAAAATTACTGCAGTAAAAAAAACGGTTATTTTGAATGCAGTATTTGCAGTATTTGACGAAACACCCCAAACCGGAACTCATGCTACTGGGATCTCACACATCCCATTCAGTCCTGGCAGATTCTCTACGTCTACAGTAGAATCTGCCCACAGGAGATTATCCTTCAACCAGTTGATCAGTACAGGTGCAATCAGTGGGCTTTCTGATGTAAGATAATGGGGTCACCCTGACCTGGTTAGCCTAATGGAATGGGGTCAGAAACTCAAGAACACAATGGAATCAGTCAGGTTTATTTGGGTGCAGAAGAAGGATTATAACTTGTATCAAAAACACAATGGGTGTTATAAAATTACTTGCATCATTTCTAAACCCTTTATATACAGTGTCTTCAGAAAGTATTCAGACCACTTGACTTATTCCGCATTTTGTTAGGTTACAGCCTTATTCTAAAATGGATTAAATAGTTTTTTCCCCTCATCAATCTACACACAATACCCCATAATGACAAAGCAATTTTTGCTCATTTATAAAAAATGTAAAACTGAAATATCACATTTACACAAGTATTCAGACCCTTTATTCAGTACTTTGTTGAAGCACCTGTGGCAGCGATTACAGCATAGAGTATTCTTGATGCTACAAGCTACCTGTATTTGGGGAGTTTCTCCCATTCTTCTCTGCAGATCCCCTCAAGCTCTGTCAGGTTGGATGCTATTTTCAGGTCTCTCCAGAGATGCACAGCTATTTTCCGGTCTCTCCAGAGATGTTCGAACGGGTTCAAGTCTGGGCTCTGGCGGGCCACTCAAGGATATTCAGAGACTTGTTCCGAAGCCAGTCCTGCGTTGTCGTGGCTGTATGCTTAGGGTCGTTGTCCTATTTGAAGGTGACCTCCAGTCTGAGGTCATGAGCTCTCTGGAGCAGGTTTTCATCAAGGATCTCTCTGTACTTTGCTCCGTTCATCTTTCCCTCGATCCTGACTAGTCTCCCAGTCCCTGCCGCTGAAAAACATCCCCACAGCATGATGCTGCCACCACCATGCTTCACCGTAGGGATGGTGCCAGGTTTCCTCTGGATGTGATGCTTGGCACTCAGGCCAAAGAGTTAAATCTTGGTTATATCAGACCAGAGAATCTTGTTTCTAATGGTCGGAGAGTGTTTAGGTGCCTTTTGGCAAACTCCAAGTGGGCGGTGATGTGCATTTTACTGAGGAGTGGCTTCAATCTGGCCACTATACCATAAAGCCCTGATTGGTGGAGTGCTGCAGAGATGGTTGTCCTTTTGGAAGGTTCTTCCATCTCCACAGAGGAACTCTGGAGCTCTGTCAGAGTGACCATCAGGTTCTTGGTCAACTCCATGACCAAGGCCCTTCTCCCCTGATTGCTCAGTTTGGCCTGGCGGCCAGCTCTAGGAAGAGTCTTGGTGGTTCCAAACGTCTTCCATTTAAGAATGATGGAGGCCACTGGGTTCTTGGGGACCTTCAATGCTGCAAACATTTTTTGGTACCCTTCCCCAGATCTGTGCCTCACCACAATCCTGTCTCGGAGCTCTACCGACAATTCCTTCGACCTCATGGCTTGGTTTTTGCTCTGACATGCACTGTCAACGGTGGGAGTAGTACCCAGCGTTGTACGAGATCTTCAGTTTCTTGGCAATTTCTCGCATGGAATGGCCTTCATTTCTCAGAACAAGAATAGACTGACGAGTTTCAGAAGAAAGTTCTTTGTTTCTGGCCATTTTGAGCCTGTAATCGAACACTAAAATGCTGATGCTTCAGACACTCAACTAGTCTAAAGAAGGCCAGTTTTACTGTTTCTATAATCAGCTCCACAATTTACAGCTGTGCTAAAATAATTGCAAAAGGGTTTTCTAATGATCAATTAGACTTTTGAAATGATAAACTTGGATTAGATAACACAACGTGCCATTGGAACACAGGAGAGAGGTTGCTGATATTGGGCCTCTGTACGCCTATGTAGATATTACATTAAAAATCAGCTGTTTCCAGCTACAATAGTAATTTACAACATTAACAATGTCTACACTGTATTTCTGATCAATTTGATGTTATTTTAATGGGGAAAAAATAGCTTTTCTTTCAAAAACAAGGACAATTCTAAGTGACGCCAAACTTTTGAATGGTTGTGTATACACAGTTGAGGTCTGAAGTTTACATACACTTAGGTTGGAGACAACCTAAGTGTATTTCAACCACTCCACACATTTCTTGTTAACAAACTATAGTTTTGGCATGTCGGTTAGGACATGAACTTACATCTAAGTAATTTTTCCAACAATTGTTTACAGACAGATTATTTCACTTCTAATTCACTGTTTCACAATTCTTGTTGGTCAGAAGTTTACATACACTAAGTTGACTGTGCCTTTAAACAGCATGGACAATTCCAGAAAATTATGTCATGGCTTTAGAAGCTTCTGATAGGCTACTTGACATCATTTGAGTCAATTGGAGGTGTACCTATGGATGTATTTCAAGGGCTACCTTCAAACTCAGTGCCTCTTTGCTTGACATCATGGGAAAATCAAAGGAAATCAGCCAAGACCTCAGAAAATAAATTGTAGACCTCCACAAGTCTGGTTCATCCTTGGGAGCAATTTCCAAATGCCTGATGGTACCACGTTCATCTGTACAAACAATAGTATGCAAGTATAAACACCATGGGACCACGCAACTGTCATACCGCTCAGGAAGGAGACACTTTCTGTCTCCTAGAGATTAACGTACTTTAGTACGAAAAGTGCAAATCAATCCCAGAACAACAGCAAAGGACCTTGTGAAGATGCTGGAGGAAATAGGTAAAAAAGTATCTATATCCACAGTAAAACAAGTCCTATATCAACATAACCCGAATGGCCGCTCAGCAAGGAAGAAGCCACTGCTCCAAAACCGCCATAAAAAAAGCCAGACTACGGTTTGCAACTGCACATGGGGACAAAGATCGTACTTTCTGGAGAAATGTCCTTTGGTCTGATGAAACAAAAATAGAACTGTTTGGCCATATTGACCATCTTTATGTTTGGAGGAAAAAGGGGGATGCTTGCAAGCCGAAGAACACCCAACCGTGAAGCGCGGTGGTGGCAGAGTCATGTTGTGGGGGTGCTTTGCTGCAGGAGGGACTGGTGCACTTCACAAAAAAGATGTCATCATGAGGGAGGAAAATTATGTGGATATATTGAAGCAACATCTTAAGACATCAGTCAGGAAGTTAAAGCTTGGTCGCAAATGGGTCTTCCAAATAGACAATGAACCCAAGGATATTTCCAAAGTTGTGGCAAAATGGTTTAAGGACAACAAAGTCAAGGTATTGGAGTGGCCATCACAACGCCCTGACCTCAATCCCATAGACATTTTGTGGGCAGAAAAACTGAAAAAGAATGTGCATGCAAGGAGGCCTACAAACCTGGCTCAGTTACACCAGCTTTGTCAGGAGGAATGGGCCAAAATTCACCCAACTTATTGTGTGAAGTTTGTGGAAGGCTACCCGTAATGTTTGACCCAAGTTAAACAATTTAAAGGCAATGCTACCAAATATTAACTGAGTGTATGTAAACTTCTGACCCCCTGGGAATGTTAAGAAAAGATTAAAGCTGAAATAAATCATTCTCTCTACTATTATTCTGACATTTCACATTCTTAAAATAAAGTGGTGATCCAAACTGACCTAAGACAGGGAATTTTTACTTGGATTAAATGTCAGGAATTGAGAAAAACGGAGTTTAAATGTATTTGGCTAAGGTGTATGTAAACTTGCGACTGTATATCGTTTATTTCCTGATCTTACTTGATTCCAAGTGTGTTCCACAGATGTTCCCAGACTAACCCATCTATCAGGGCACAAGGCGAGACCCAAATGCAGACACAGGAGGCAGATGGTTGGAGTCTTACAATGTTTATTAATCCAAAGGGGTAGGCAAGAGAATGGTCGTGGACAGGCAAAAAGGTCAAAACCAGATCAGAGTCCAGGAGGTACAGAGTGGCAGACAGGCTCGTGGTCAAGGCAGGCAGAATGGTCAGGCAGGCGGGTACAAATTCCAGAAACAGGCAAGGGTCAACACCCTTGCCTGAGGACTAGAAAAAGGAAAATGCAAATTGCAGGAGAAAGGGAAAACTGCTGGTTGACTTGGAAACATACAAGATGAACTGACACAGAGAGACAGGAAACACAGGGATAAATACACTGGCGAAAATAAGCGACACCTGGAGGGGGTGGAGACAATCACAAGGACAGGTGAAACAGATCAGTGCGTGACACCATCTTTCCCAGTACAATACCATTTTACTATTTCCTTTTGCGATACATCCTTCTATTTTACTGTGATGTCTTATGAGGGTCTTGAGCCTCTATTTGTACCATTTCTACCAAGATGTCTCTAAAAATAAACACTTTACCTAAGAGTATAATCATATTTCCCATTGATTGATCATCGTTTTTCAGATCTCCTAACAGTACTGTTTGTATATCTATCTGAACACAGATATTATGACTTACAACCTCTTCTGGACCTAACTCCAAAAGCAAACCACAGAAGGACAGTACCAAAATAGATGATCTATTGATTCTGTTTCCTTGTGGCAGAGTCTGCTCAAGGCTGACTGTTCAATGCCCCATATATTGAGCTTTCTTTTTGTGTCAAGAATTTTATATAATAGTTTAAATTGAGAAGCATGGATTGATGCGTCAGTTGTTGTTATGTATACCAGTTCATAAACCCGATGCTATGGTACTGGAACATAAAAAATATTCAATTTTATGCAGCATAGTTGTCAAACCTCTCAACCTTAAGTTAAACATACATTTTATGATTTAGAGTTTAGGGACATTATTTGCTGTAATATTTGTACTGCCTCTTCTTTAGGATGAAATTGGAATTTTAACCAACTCTGAAAGTTTTTCATTTAAAAAGGAGGATAATTTAAACAGGGTTCCATAGTCAATCCACCGGAAATGGTTGGTTTTAATCTGTATATCGTCAAAAGCCCCCTTTTGAACATTGGATAGGCGATGTTTCTATTGTTGAAAGTTCCAGTGAAAAGATGCGACTACCCCTTTTTACATTTTAGCAGACGCTCTTATCCAGAGTGACTTACAGGAGCAATTAGGGTTAAGTGCCTTGGTCAAGGGCACATTGGCAGATTTCTCACCTAGTTGGCTTGGGGGATTTTGAAACAGAGACCTTCGGTTACTGGCCCAACGCTCTTAACCACTAGGCTACCTGCTACCCCTTACTTGAATAAGATTAAGGAGCGGGAAGTCACTGGAAGCTTTGTTATATGTTCTGAAATTGAATGTAGATTGTGTATTATTGAATGATATTGTCTGTTTAACTCTGCTTGGATGTGTGAATGTGTTTATACTTTATAGTATTTCTAAGGATGATCCTGGAAAAATGTTCATGTTTACAACTCTCTTTCCATTAAAGCACTCATTCTACTTCAAAATAGCAGTTCCAATTTATTAAAATATGTATGTAGTCACATACAGTATTTACAGGTATAAACAGATATACTTTCAGAGGTAAAAGAGGGTAAAAAAATATATAGTAATATTCTGTACCATAGAAGTATATGCCAACATGGTATTTACACATGGTGCACTTAGCAAGTAACCGCTTTAGTAACCTTTTCTCTGTTTTCAGTGCAAAAGTGTTTAATCTCCCCCTTTATACAGGCTCAATAGAACAGGCAGAAATTAAATGAGTCACAATGATTTACAATACCGATCTCAAAATATATCATAATTAGCCTACTCAGTGCTGTTGAAAATAGTCTGACATTTAGATATGATCACAATAACATTGTTTGTAATATCCTCATTACCAGCCAATTATTACCTGTAACTTAAACTATGATGCAAAGTAAACTGTGCAGTCTACTGAGGAAGGCTATCATGTTTCTATTGTTGAGGTCGACTCACTTTACAAGAACCACTCATTTACTTATTTCAGAGGCTACCTGTTCACAGTTATAAAATGGCATCCACAGCTAAATTAACATTATTTGGGTTATAGTTCAGCAGCAACCATGGATATGTCAGTTAAAATACATCACATAAGCACTTGCAATGAAACAGAGGTAAGTGTTCTGTATAAATCGTTGTAATTATAATATTTTTTTTAAAGGTATAATATTGCATAACATTGTAATAACGCTTATCCCACTGATATGTAGTGTATTCGGCTGCAAAGGCTGGACTATTGCTGGTCTCAAATGAATTTACTTGTATAAAAACAGCAGTCAATGCATTATTGCTCAAGTGCTTGACTATATTCACAAAGTTATCGGGAATAATTAGCATTTCAGACCACACAATATTACTGTCTCAAAGACCATGTAAAAGATACAACTAACTATGAAAAAAAACAGTATCAACAAATACATGCAGTAGGTTAAGACAAGTTCATTGACAATAAGTTATTTTAAGGCACACTGAGTCCGACCCTACAATCACATAGTATTGAGGACGACAATGGTGAATGCTCTGTCAGTTTAAGCATAACATAGGCAACACATGAGGTTTTAACTGCAGGTACCTCGAGGCCTCTTATCATTCTGTCTATGGGTCGCCGTCAGTCAGAGGCACCAACGACTTTGTATAAGAACCATCTCTTTAAGGTTGCCAGAAAATCAGCAAAGACGATGGCATTCACTCTCCTTTAGCACCACATCGTAGTTGATGTGGCACAAAAGCAGTCCTTAAAAAATAAATAAATACAAAAATTCACACATTTGTAATAACACATTTCTGTACACTTTAAACAAGGTGGAAATGGATTTGTATAGTTTGAACGACAAAATCATTTACAGCTGTATAAATTATTTTTCTATGTGCTTCGGCAGTGGAAGGAGGTCAATCGTCCGTTGCTCCATACATTCAATATTAGCGGTACCTGAGGTTAACTCTGTAAAACAAACAGGATTTTTGTCAATGGATCCCTGACTGGCAATAATGCAGGAAAAAAGTACTGCAGGAAGAAAAAAAATTGCTGTTAAAAAAAATAATAAAAAATTATCACTTTTTTATGTTTGTTTTTTTCCATTCATTTTGCATTTTACAAATGTCACTTCCTGTTGTAAGCCGAGGGCATGAGGACCTTTAATGCAGAACACCATCCTGGAAAAGGGTCAAACAAGAATAGAATATTAAAGGTCAAGTCAACTACTTAAACATTTTTTAAGGAAGATTCCACCCAAAAACTATTAGCCCATTGTTGGTATTGTGCCAAAAATGTTTTAAATGTCAGCAATCAAATTCAAGATATGTAAAACTTTCAAATTACAGAAATACAGCCGGTATAATGCATTTTGCATCATATTCATCATACAGAATACATCATACAGTCCATTTCTGCACAGATTTGTCAAAACGTTCATATTTCTGATGATTTTATGGATGACAATTGTCTTCATTTCATGATTTTAAAAGAAATTAGGCCTCTCAAAACTCACTTTTTCTGCGTCTCCCCGACTCTGATGTGTATTTTGTGAACCTCCACTTCAGAATCCGCAGAGTCACCTGACCACCAAGATGACACCATTTTGAGCATGGACGAGGCTGACCAGTTAGTAGACTCCTGCCACTTGAACTTTACCATCAGGAGGTCACCTATGTCTTTCTCCGCTACCAACAGGAAGGAATGGGTCTTATTGGTTGTTATCTTCTCCTTTCTGCCAATGAGAAAGAGCATAGATGCTCAACAGATTAATGTCACCTCACTTCAGAAGAACAACTAATTTACCTCTGAGTGAAGGTGTCATGTCTAATCATAGAATACAGTAGCACGAAAACTTGAGCTACATAACATAAAGACTTATGTCATTATAAACGTGATAAATGGTGTCAGGTGTCTTATGTTGATATAGCATGTGCTTTGTTGTATGGTTTAGGATTGAACTGCCTGTTGGAGCAGGTACTCACAGTGTCAGCTTGAGGTCTTCAACCTCTCCTTTGGTTCCAATCAGAGAGACTGTCAGTGAAGGCTCCATCTCAGACCTGTCCACCTTGCTGGAGAATAGGATCTTCAGCTGGTAATGATAGACTCTGAACGGCATGGAGTCTTTGGTCTTGGTGTACATCTTGATGCTGCGTGTCATGCGAATCTTTCTGATGTTGTAGCCCACGGTGTTACAGTGGTTCTTGCGGCAGCTGAGGCACATTCCGCGGTCAAACATATCGTTGCTCCCGCAGCGATATGCCATGCTGGCCTCCTGCTCATTGACCAGGGAGTCGATGAACAGGTGAATGGAACGCTCATGGGAACATCTGGGAATGTCAGTGATGGCTGTGAACATAAAGGGTATAGTTGTATTACTGGTCCATGTTCAAAAACCAGAGTTGAGATTCTAAATTGAAGGAGAAAGTGTCCTTCCTTAACATTACCGTTATAGACAGTAATATCAACCTTTATCTGGGGCCCTACAATAAGAGTTATGTTGCTGGTGACCTTCTGAAGGGATTCTCTGTAGCTGTGATGTTTGGGGGCCTCTCTTTTAACAGTAATGAATGGGCCTTTGTCAGGCTGATAGCTACAATGTTAGTCGTAAAGACAGATAAGTGACTAGCTGCAAAGTTACTGCAACTTCTGTTATATTGTTGTACTGACGTCCCCACCCTATTGTTCACAAGCCCTGCCATCTTCAAATAAATTACAAGTGGACAATTACATGTCTGCCTTAGCCAATGATTCATCAGTACCCAAATTGACAACAGTCATTGTGTGGAAAGTGATTGCGAATGTTGTTATATACAGAGTATACAGAACATTAAGGACACCTGCTCTTTCCATGACATAGACTGACCAGGTGAATCCAGGTGAAAACTGTGATCCCTTATTGATGTCACTTGTTAAATCCACTTCAAATCAGTGTCGAGGGGACAGGTTAAAGAATGATTGTTAAGCCTTGAGACGTGGATTGTGTACATGTGCCATTCAGAGGGTGAATGGACAAGACAAAAGATGTAAGTGTCTTTAAATGGGGTATGGTAATGGATGCCAGGTTTGTGTCAAGAACTGCAACGCTGCTGGGTCTCACGCTCAACAGTTTCCCTTGTGCATCAACCCCAATTGAGGCTGTTCTGAGGGCAAAAGGGGGGCTACAACTCAATATTGGGAAGGTGTCCTTAATATGTTGTGCACTAAGTGTATGTCTAACATGTCACCAATTTTATAGTGACACACAAAAATATCTAGATGTGATTCTCACCAAAGAGACCATATTTGGAAATAGTCTCTAGGGTGCTTTGCAGATTGCAGCCTGGCTGGAAACTGCCTCCATTGGGGTATATGTCCACATGACCCACAGGCTGCTGGATGCCGATGCTGAAGCCCAGAGAGCCCTGTGTGAAGGTGTGAAGAACGTCCACAAAGTGAGCATCATCTGGGGACAGGCGGTGGTGAGCATGCTCTCCCTCAAAGTCTGGACCGGCTGGGTCAAGACCTGTAAAGAGAAGGGGCCAATCATTGAGTAGTGGAACAAGCCAAAGCCCTATGAAGGAAAGTTCTTGCAGGCCAAAGAAGCAACTAATGATTAGCAACAGTGCTATTATCTGGTCTTTGTTTCTCTATAAGACATTATATTTACCAGTTATTCTGCCCACTTTATTAGAAGTGTGACTCCCAGCGAATCCTGCCACATGAGCACCCAGACTGTAGCCAATAAGGTGGAGGTTTTCAAGAGGGATGTTGGTTGCCTCCTATAAAACACATTGGAGTAAAGTGTCAAGTTCATTGCCATAGAAACTAGGAGTGTGAACATTTAAAAGTTAAAACATTTAAACAAAGTTGGGATCCTTAATGTTAAGAAAAATCTCTAACCCACCATTTAAATCACAGTGCAGTTATCACAAAACATTATCTTCCGTGTTGTAGCCTAACTAAACTATATGGCTATAAAAGGCCTGGGGGAAAGTTGCGGAATTGAAATAAAACCAGACAGGAAGAGGTGAACTTTAGGCTACTTAGGTGAATTTGCAAGGCATGCAAGACAATTAAGACATTGCGAGATGCAGATTAGTAAGACATATGGCCACAGTTCTGCCTGCCTGCTCTTACTCTTTGCTAATGACAAGAGTTTGTTCAGTCTTCGGTCTGTTGTATGTATAATATCCATGCTTAGGCTATTCATGGGACTGATGTTGCCAGGATACAGAGCTATCTTCGGGCCAGTCTTGTGAGCATGGGGTAAGCTCCTCTTCGTTGCTGAGCGGGTGGGGGTGTTTTTGTCTCATAGGAAATTACAATAGGCTACTGGTATAGCCTGTATCAATTACCCTTTTCAGATATAATGGTGTGTGGCCCCTTGAAAGCGCTTCGGCTACGGCATGTTTGTTTATGTTAGGGTAGGCCAAACCACGGCTTTTTAAACGCCAACACGAAACCTTCTCTGGAGACATGAAAGGCGTTTTTAATTGTCTGTAAGTGGCGTGCAATGTTCCCTCAAAAATAAATTCCAGCACTGAGCAAATTTCAGGTCTGCTGAGCGCAAACTTGAACATTCTGAAAATTCTGTGCAACTTCCAGTGTGCATTTACTGTGAAAATTGAGGCTATATCCCCTTTAAGTTACAGTTTTAACAGTGGCCATGTAGGCTACTGTGGCTATTTGCTCATAATGTAGGCCTACCAGAGTGGCCTACCATCAAAAACAATGGAGAAAATGCCTCCCATAACATTTTAACATGGAAATAGCTGTTATATCATTTAGCCTACAGGAACAGCCAAAGAGTGGTGTTCAATGTATGCCTACATTCCATGAGACAAAAAAAGAGGGCTTGACATTAACCTGTTAATCCACTTGGCCTTCAGACCAGGATGTGACGTGTTGAAATCTCACAGTATCAACTTTGTTGTAGCTTTCTTTTATGTCTGCTATGTTACTGCAGACACGGTAACCTGAGCCATCCGATTGGCCAGAGGTAGGCCTATAGAGCACTTGATTTGCTCTCTAGGCCCACCGAGAAGGCAGAGTTTGTACCTTCAGACACATTAAATGTTTCAAAATGGCAACAGTTTGCCTACCCAGCGAGCAGGGCAGCTGAATCCGGTGTACTTACCGCCAACAGCACGAGACGAATACAAATAAAATAGGGACACAAGGCGATCGACTGGTTGGTGACCACTGCTCTAGAAAGTTGAGTGAAGTTCAATCTCGTGTTTCTCTCTGCGGGCTGATTTTCTGCGCGGCAGTCTCGGGGCTACTGCGCACGCACAGCTTAGAGGCAACATGGGTGGCGTGTATTCATGTATGCCAAGGGAGGCCAGGCTTCCCCCTCCAAAAATGTTTTGACCAAGAAACAAATAAAAACCAAACTATTTATTTTGTCTCTCTGTGTTTCATAAATGTCTTTCAATTTGCAAGTATCTCACCAGAGAAAGCATCCGAGCGAACTAAACAGTGCCCTTCTGTCTCAGTATGTGTAGCCTGATGCTGTCTGGTCAGAAAGAGTATGACAATGTTGCCGCCTATACCATTGAATGCAAGAGAAACCAGCAAGCATTTGGCCTACCTTCATTAAAAAATATATAAAATAATAGCCAATCAGCGTTGAGCTAAACTAAGTGAGCTCAGCTGTGAATGGCCCTGGCACACCAAAAGAAAGTGTAAAGGGAAGCCAGTTTGGATTTGGCTTCAGACCAATCCCATCACAGGCCAAACGTCATTATTGACAGAATTTTTTTTGAATTGTTGCATCTCGTTGTGTTGTTGTCCTCCCGTGACTAGCTAAAATCATCCCTTTCCTAAATTAGCAATGGATGAGATAGGGATTTGGACTTGTGGTTTTACTTAATTCTCCATACTGGCCAATGATTATTACTGTGACTGTGATCCAACCATAAATTCATACATTGTGAGAAGATGGAAGTTGTAGTATGCTGATGTTAACTAGCTGGCCTGGCGTATCGTTGCCCATGAAAGGAAGTTAGGCTAACGATCAAGTATTTTAGCCAGGTAGCCAAGGACAACAAAAACTAAAAGCGTGTACTGTAAGACAGTCATACACCGTTTAGGCAACATGACAGAGTCATAGACCGTTTAGGCAACATGAAAGAGGAGGGAGGCATTGGCGTTTCTCTACAAGTAGGGTGAGTCAACATGTTTTTTCCCCACTTGCACGCACAAACACATCAGTACCATGGACAGCCTCATATTTAGCTTACGTTGATTGGACTAAAACGTTTTTGGTATCTTTTAGTTGTCACTGTATTAGACTAAGCATAGGTGATTAGATGATGTTGAAATGGTCCTGGAATAGTGGAGGCAGCTCCTGTCTTCTTTGCGACTTGCGGTAATGCTCGGTAACGCGGTAATGCTCGGTAACGCGGTAACGTGGTTCTAAATGAATAGCTGTTTAGTAGTCCGAAAATGTCAGAAACATTACCTTGCTTGACCATGCTGTAGGTCATGTAACTGTTTGTTACATTTACATGTATTTTTTTTTATTTTTTAAATGAACCTTTATTTAACATGCAATATGTTTTGTGGACTTCACAGGACATATGTTGCTCTCCGGTTTGGTATGAAACAAATGTGTGGTTGAATTTATTCTGCCACTGTGTCTTATTGTCTCGGCCTTGGGCCTATATATCACGATGTCAAGGCATATGAACTAACGGGTTATAGAGCATACAACGCAATTATCACAACACATAGGTTGTAATATGTTTTTTTTTTTTTTGGGGGGGGGGCTTGGATTCCCCAGTAATTTTACCCATGTACCGCTACTGCTGTAAAGTATTGCCGCCTCTGAAGTGGGACTAACTTCCATCACTACGCAACAAAAACTGTCAATCCTAGCCTGCCGCCTGGGCGCAGATCACTCTTTCCTAAAAAAAAAGTACTTTAAAGTTAATTAAATATCGCAACTTACATTTAGTATAAAGAAACCACATCTAGCTACCCTAAAGGGTTGCCATAGATAGAACTTGCCCGGCCCTAGCGGTCATACAGTGCCTTGCAAATGTATTCATCCCCTTTGGCGTTTTTCCTATTTTGTTGCATTACAACCTGTAATTTAAATAGATTTTTAATTGGATTTCATGTAATGGACATGCACAAAATAGTCGAAATTGGTGATGTGAAATGAAAGTTGGTGACGTGAAGTTTAAAGATTTTTTTTTAAACAACAACTGAAAAGTAGTGCGTGTATATGTATTCACCCCCTTTGCTATGAAGCCCCTAAATAAGATCTGGTGCAACCAATTACCTTCAGAAGTCACACAATTAGTTTTAAAAAATCCACCTGTGTGCAATCTAAGTGTCACATGATCTCAGTATATATACACCTGTTCTGAAAGGAGTCTGCAACACCACTAAGCGAGGGGCACCACCAAGCAAGCGGCACCATGAAGACCAAGGAGCTCTCCAAACAGGTCAGGGACAAAGTTGTGAAGAAGTACAGATCAGGGTTGGGTTCTAAAATAATATCTGAATTGTTGAACATCCCACAGAGCACCATTAAATCCATTATAAAAAAAATTGAAAGAATATGGCACCACAACAAACCTGCCAAGAGATGGCCGCCCACCAAAACTCACGGACCAGGCAAGGAGGGCATTAATCAGAGAGGCAACAAAGAGACCAAAGATAACCTTGAAGGAGCTGCAAATCTCCACAGCGGAGATTGGAGTATCTGTCCATAGGACCACTTTAAGCCGTACACTCCACAGAGCTGGGCTTTATGGAAGAGTGGCCAGAAAAAAGCCATTGCTTAAAGAAAAAAATAAGCAAACACGTTTGCTGTTCGCCAAAACATATGGAAGAAGGTACTCTGGTCAGATGAGACTAAAATTGAGCTTTTTGGCCATCAAGGAAAATGTCTAGCGCAAACCCAACACCTCTCATCACCCTGAGAACGCCATCCCCACAGTAAAGCATGGTGGTGGCAGCATCATGCTGTAGGGATGTTTTTCCATCAGCAGGGACTGGGAAACTGGTCAGAATTGAAGGAATGATTGATGGCGCTAAATACATGGAAATTATTGAGGGAAACATGTTTCAGTCTTCCAGAGATTTGAGACTGGGACGGAGGTTCACCTTCCAGCAGGACAATGACCCTAAGAATACTGCTAAAGCAACACTCGAGTGGTTTAAGGGGAACATTTAAATGTCTTGGAATGGCCTAGTCAAAGTCCAGACCTCAATCAAATTGAGAATCTATGGTATGACTTAAAGATTGCTGTACACCAGCAGAGCCCATCCAACTTGAAGGAGCTGGAACAGTTTAGCCTTGAAGAATGGGCAAAAATCCCAGTGGCTAGATGTGCCAAGCTTATAGAGACATACCCCAAGAGACTTGCAGCTGTATCTGCTGCAAAAGGTGGCTCTACAAAGTATATATTTTGGGGGGGGGGTGAAAAGTTATGTTATGCTCAAGTTTTCTGTTTTTTGTATTATTTCTTGTTTGTTTCACAATAAAAAATATTTTGCATCTTCAAAGTGGTAGGCTGTTATGTCAATCAAATGATACAAACCCCCAAAAATGTATTTTAATTCCAGGTTGTAAGGCAACAAAATAGGAAAAATGCCAAGGGGGTGAATGCTTTTGCAAGCCACTGTACATACTCAATAGGACCATTATTCTGCATTGTGAATTAACATGGAATTTAATGTTTTTTATTAATCATTTTAAATGGAAAACCAATACAAAATTGTTTCTATTAGGGAGGTGACAAATGTTTCCATTTGTCACCTCCCTAATAGAAACAATTTACAGTAAATCTTTGTACTTTGTTACCTATGTTTATAACATGTTATTTATACTTTCTCTGAAAAACAGTGCAGTGACTTGGAAGTTGAGTCATCGTACAAACCTCCAGCCAGTCAATGAAGTGAGCGATCTCTTGTCCCACCATCTTGGTGTTCTGGGCGGCTACAGGATAGTGGTTCTGGGCTGTGTACAGCCAGTCCACCACAATCACATTGGCATCCTGCTCTCTCTCATACAGCGCTGACACCAGTTTGGCCACCCAGCTCTCAAACAAGCCGCTCACCTGTTGCAGCAGAGAGAAAGCACAAATGTTTTTTGTTAGTAACAGGGAATCCAAACCCTTGTGCAATAGTTGTGAAGGACTTAATGTCACAGACATGCTGCTACAGGTTGGAGGTGCTTACCGTCCAGCCATGGATCACAAGGAAAGTTTTAGAGGTGCTGTTGAAAGTGCATTCTTTGAGAGACTCTGGGTTGCCGGGGATGATGTAACAGATGTCATCTTCCGGCATCAAAGGCTTCCGGAAAGAGAATTTGGTATAGGCATGAGGAGTGGCATCGTTGTTTTGAAACAAGTCCTTGAAGTTGTCCATTAAATTATCTAAGAGAGGAATGTGAACGCAACACATTGGCTTTAGAAATATTTGTATATTAATTGGACCATAAACCAGACAGGCAGAATGCAAGACAATAGAAAGTAGCCTTAGGCCTATGGATTATAAAATGTTTTGATCCATGCTGCTATTTCTAATCTTAAATCACACTGGTGGTGGTGGGGATGCCTGACTGCACAGGCCCCTCAGTACCAGGGGGGCTACTAGGGTTCAGTCGGTCAGACAGACCCCATAGAAACCACAGCTTTTCCCAGCTTTGTTCCTCTAGCTCTGACAAATCGCACAGGGTATAAAAGTAGCTGCGTTCACAGTGGGTCAGCGGACTCCTTGGCCAAGGCTATAGGTAAGCACTAAGCTACTGCAATGAATGGTTGCATTCCATGACGGTTAAAGCAGACACAAATGCGTTATATTTTGAATAATAAATAAACCATAGCCTGTGTATTCATATGCAATCTGACTACATCTATGTCTTACTTCACCATTGCAGAAGACCTACATAAAGTTTTGTATAAAACTTTTGAGTTTCTGTAGCCTATCTATACTGAACAAAAATATAAATGCAACATGCAACAATTACAACGATCTCAGTGAGTTACAGTTCATTTTAGGAAATCCGTCAATTGAAATAAATTCATTAGGCCCTAATCTATGGATTTCACATGGCTGGCAGGGGCGCAGCTATGGGTGGCCATAGGCCCACCCACTGGGGAGCCAGACCCAGCCAATCAGAATTAGTTTTTCCCCACAAAAGGGCTTTATTTCAGACAGAAACACTCATCAACTGTCAGGGTAGCTGATCTCAGACGATCCCGTAGCTGAAGAAGCCGGATGTGGAGGTCCTGGGCTGGTGTGGTTAGATGTGGTCTTCGGTTGTGAGGACGGTTGGACATACTGCCAAATTCTCTAAAACGACGTTGGAGGCGGCTTATGGTAGAAAAATGAACATTCAACTCAACAGCTCTGGTGGACATTCCTGCAGTCAGCATGCCAATTGCACTTTCCCTCAAAACTTGAGACATCTGTGGCATTGTGTTGTGTAACAAAACTGCATGTTTTAGAGTGGCCTTTTGTCCCCCGCACAAGGTGCACCTGTGTAACGATCATGCTGTTTAATCAGTTTCTTGATATGCCACATCTGTCAAGTGGATGGATTATCTTGGCAAAGGAGAAAATGGTCACTAACAGGGATTAAAATACATTTTTGCACAAAATGAGAGAAATAATATTCTTGTGTATGGAACATTTCTGAGGATCTTTTATTTCAGCTCATGAAACATGGGACCAACACATGTTGCGTTTTTGTTTTTGTTCATTATATTTTGTCTACTTTTATGTCCAATATACATCAACATTAGGATTTTTTTCAATCCCTAATTATAGTAACCTTACTCAAATAGCGCATGAATGAATGGGCGTTCAGTCAAATACTTGAGGTCATATACTCTACTAACAATTTAGTCTACGCCATCACAAAATCCCAGAAATTAGATACAGCCTCATCATTTAAGTGACAGTATCTAAAGGCTGTCAATTACATTTATAATAATCTGAAAAGTTCGATTCTTCAGATAATGTCATTTTAGCGGCACAAATGCAATGTTTTCTAATCAGATCACAAATGGAGAATAGTAATTCTCAACAGTAGTTTCATGGATTAGCTACTCACCAAGGGTATGAACGGAGAGGTCCTCTTCCAAAGACGAGACATAAAATAATGAATTTAACACAAGAAAGTAAAGACATTGCACTTGCAACCCTTTCATTTCTTTTCAACCTATTAATTCTTATTTTGGGGAAATGTCAAATTTGTAATCACAGACCCTAAAAAATGTAATCGAATGTAAAACCGTGACAATTTCCCACCGGTTAGAAGAGATCCCGTGCGTTCTGTAGCGCGTAGTATTGCTATCTGAACCACATTGGAGTGCCCGGTTCCTAAATAGGACCTCTCCCTCTGTCGCAAACCTATTGGTTACTTTTACCCCGGGCGGGGAATGAGGGTATAATGTAAGACATTGATAACTGGCAATGAAGTTAATAATTTTATTAAAGCGAATGTTATTTACTATGTGAAATAGCACACGCAAATGTTAAATCAGATCTGACTAGACTGAATTTGCTGTTGCCCATAGCTGCAAATGGCCTTGCTCTTGACTTCATGAGGGAAGTTTCATGCCTGAAAATAAATTGTTAATTTAATGCTTCCCCATACAAAATAATATTGGTATTTTATTGCTTTGACAGAACCTTTCCTAAAAGTTCAAACAGTTAGATTTGTGTAATGTTCCTTAACTGATTTGACATTGGGAATGTTCTCAAATAGTTCAGAGAACATCACGAAACGTTCTGTGGGAATTTCAGCACTTCAGCATAACATTTCCTCGTGGTTCTTGAAGAAAAGGACTGCTGCCACCATGGTGCATCGGTCAAAATGCAAATAAGGAGATTGCTGGGTGGGGGTGGGGTTGGATGGTTTTATAAAGCTGGTGGGAAGGATGTGTTACAAGTTGTGGCTTGTAAGGTCTTGGAGATAGATTGGATGTGGTGGTCTGGAAGGGAAATACAAAAGGGAAACATTAGGAACACAACAAAATGGTGCAGATAACATCTATAAACTAAGGAGACTGCCAGGTATAACATAAAGGAGCAATAGCATGGATATAAAGGACATGCTATGAGTTTAGGCCTCATAATACATATAGTTAACTTACATTTCTCCTACAATAAAATAACACAGGGGAACTTACTTCATCATATCACGCACACTGGACAGATGAAGGATAGGGCAACACCAAGCATAATCTGAACTGGTAGGTAGGAAGGAGCATGCAGTTTATATCGGGAAACTGTGAAAAAGGTAGAGTAGAGGTGATTAAGGGAGCGGAAATAGATGTGGAGGGAAGGGATGTGGTCTAGGGTAATTGTAAACAAATGGGAGCCCGTAGGAGTGGCATGACCCTTTACAACATTTCTATTTAAAGTTCTCAAATTGTTCCAAGAACATTAAGAAAACTTTCCATAAAAACCACAACAACACCTTTAGTAACGCTCAGAGAACGTTCTAAGAATGTTATTTAAAATTATAAACTGGGTGGTTCGAGCCCTGAATGCTGATTGGCTGAAAGCCGTGGTATATCAGACCGTATACCACGGGTATGTCAAAACATTTATTTTTACTGCTCTAATTAAGTAACCAGCTTGTGGTATATTGCCAATATACCACGGCTAAGGGCTGTATCCAGGCACTCCTCGTTGCGTCGTGCTAAGAATAGCCCGTAGCTATACCACACCACACCAAGCCTTATTGCTTTAATATATAAGTTCCGTTGTCAGTGTCAACAAAACTCTATCATCTTTCTTGTTAAGTGTGTTCAGGTGTGTTGGCTGCGCCAACTAATTGGCCACACCTGATCTTAATTAGAGCTTGCTTCCTTTGAAAGGGGGAGTGTTTGAAAAAACTCAAATGGACAGCTTTGTAAGTATTAAAAAACATGGCATGCTAGTGTAACCGATGTAAAATGGCTAGTTAGTTAGCGGTGGTGCGCGCTAATAGCGTTTCAATCGGGTGACGTCACTCGCTCTGAGACCTGAAGTAGTTGTTCCCCTTGGTTTGCAAGGGCCGCGGCTTTTGTGGCGCGATGGGTAACGATGCTTTGTGGGTGTCAGTTGTTGATGTGTGCAGAGGGTCCCAGGTTCAAGCCCAGGTTGGGGTGAGGAGAGGGACGGAAGCTAAACTGTTACTTTGGTGCCGTGACCCAGATCACTGGTTGCTGCGGAAAAGGAGGAGGTCAAAAGGGGGGTGAGTGTAACCGATGTGAAATGGCTAGTTAGTTAGTGGTGGTGCGCGCTAATAGCGTTTCAATCGGGTGACGTCACTCGCTCTGAGACCTGAAGTAGTTGTTCCCCTTGCTCTGCAAGGGCTGTGGCTTTAGTGGCGCGATGGGTAACGATGCTTCGTGGGTGTGTGCAGAGGGTTCCTGGTAGGGGCGAGGAGAGGGACGGAAGCTAAACTGTTACACTAGCTCCATCCTGGTGGCGCAGTGGGCTAATTCCATGGCTAGAGAACAAGGTTTGAATGTCACTGATACCGTGTCACAATAAAAAGTGAATGTCTTTGCATGATTAATGCCTAAGGAAATTAATCTCCAATCTATGCTTGGAGTTCAAAAAAGTTAACGCAAAATAAGCTAGCAGGGTTATTAAAAGTCTTATTGAAACATTCAGTGAAAGTTGTAAGGAAGTTATTAAAAAACTTAAATCTCAGAGCGTTAATAAAACCTCACAGGAAAAATGTCAAGGAACCAGAGTAAAATGTTTTTAGAATCTCCCTACATCCTAAAAACCATTGTTCTTAGAACAGGTGTAATTTTCACTTTTGTTCTCAGAATGTTTAAAAAACTCAGTTTCACCATTCAGGAAACATACGGCTTCATTCAGCCAATGGAAACCAAAAACATACGTTCCCACAACTTCCAAGGAACCAAATGTACTAGCTGGGTTTGAGTTATTTTGTCAATTGATTTATGATAACATGACGCCATAACTATTGGACATATGATCATGTTTTTTCCCTTTACAATATATCACAGTGCAGAGGGTTTTATGGCATTTTTACATGCAAGGGGAACCTCAGCCCACATTAGGTCTGCTTGAGGGGACTGTTTCCTACAGCAGATATGTGTTAAGTGGGCCATGTGGGGTTTAGGAGCACAACTAAAGTGGAACATCATGTTATGAGAAGCAATGTGCGAAACCTGTGATGTCATCAACATTACTGTCTTTAGTTCCAGAAGACTGCTCTGAGTGGAGGAGGCCAGATGGGCCAGTATAAATCATAGTCCAATACTAACCAACCACCCCTCTACCCCCTTTCCCCAAGCCTCTTCCCCTAGCCACCATGCACCATGTTATACATCCATAGCCCCTTGACCTACGTATAAATTGTGGTCTAGTAATGATACAAGATCGCTTCAACAACATTTCTCCCCCGCTTTCTAACAAAACAGCATTTGAGCTTATCCAAACCTGCTTTCTGTTGCAAAGCAAATTTCAATTGGATGTTTAGTTTGATCATTTGCTTAGGTACATAGAGATGTAGCCTAGCTGTCCTGTGATCTCTGTGGGTACACATTAATAACAAATGAACAAATGCATGCTTTTAGTTAATTGTAGTTTGACTCTTTATGCTGGGACACCCACTGGTTGTACTGAGGGAGGAATAGGCCTACAACCAATCAGCATGACATAGGCCTAGTTTTTTTTTACCCGCTTCCTCACTTAAGACCGTTGATCTTCTCAACATTTGACATACTGTATCAGTCAGTAGGGATCTGGAGTCCGTGTGAATTGGGGTTGGTCAGCCTCAGAGGTCTGTTGGACCAGTCCTGTGTTTCCATTATCTAAGCAGTGCACCAGTGTGTAAGTAGGACTAAGAATAATGTCACCTGCTAGGGTCACATGCTTTCCTTCAAGAATGTGCACATGGCAAGTGTGTCTAGCCTCTATGGTGGACCATTGTTGTCAAGCGCCAAGGAAAAGTCCAGAGTGGACGCCCTGACAAACCTTTCAGAGGCCCCTGGTCGCTCAGAATGAGATGGAAACAAAGTTTGGCTCTGATGCTGTTATTTGTCGCTGTTGTTATGGAACAAGTGGGACAAAGGGGGGAAAATCCCCACAGAAGTTGTCTTATTGTACTGTTGCCAGATTCAACACACTTATCCCCTGCTGCTCCCCCCAGAAAAAGCAGCTCTTATAGCATTCCAGTTGTCATCCAATCTAATGTTGCTTTTCTACGAACATGCCTGAGTTTCCCTGTAAAGCAGGAACAGCAGTATTAGAAAAACAGATGCAATCACTCCCCATTGCTACGGTGCTGCCATTCTGGAGGGAAGCTGATTCGATTTTGGAGGGAAGCATCTCATTCAGTGTTATGGTGACGTAGTTTATTTTGATGAGATAATGTTGGAAAGCCGTACTATTGAGATTTGCAAAAGCCAGTAAATTGTTGTGGTTTGGAAGCCAACTGCTGTCCAACGTTTTGGAAGTGATAAATTGTTCTGGACTGCTTTTTCCAGGGTTCTTTTTAAGAATGACATGTGTGGTTCTAAAGGCTTCAGGAAGTTCTTATCATGTGAACTGTAATGATATCCTAGATTATTTATCATTGTTGTGATGTATAGTGTGTTGTGTAGCTAAATGAGCCAGAAGTGGATATTTTTCCCATTAGGAACATCTTTAAAATTATTCTGAACTATTACATCTTCACTGCAAACATTTGTCTCACGTTGTTTGCTTTGTTTTGGGAGCTTTTCATAAGAAGTCCAATGGGAAAATGACAATAACATCTTAGAGAGGCATTCTGGAGACAACTGTTTTGGAACAATAAGTTCAGTGAAAAGTAAGGTTTTAATTACATCTTTGTAGGGGTTACAGTCGTACATAAACACAAAAACACAATAAGGAAATATTTCAATGACCTCAAGGGAGGGAAGAGGTTTCCTAACCCTATCTCTGTCCAGTACCTACTTAGACCCATCACCCCGGAGGGAACACAGGCAGACCGGATTGCTTAAACACATCAGTGTCATTCCTCAATCTGACTGTAATTTACAGGATGACAGATGGTTTCCATGTTTTCGCCACATACTTTCAAGATATATCTTCTTAATCCATGAAAAATATGTATTAATGAATGAATTAAAGCAAAATGTTGACAATGTGTCATCTATCTCATGTTGGTTTGTACAGTACTCACAGTAGTGAGTCATGGGAAAATAAATATCCTATCATGTTTCCTTATTTTTTGGATGGTCCAAATTCCAATAATTACCCAATAACCTCACTGTTTTCATGGGATTCTACCATGTATTTCCAACTCAGGGAATTTGGGGTCCAAAACTATTTTTCTGTGTATTGCCACTATGTGTTGCGTAACTTGTTTTGGTATTTTAGGGTACTGATGATAGGCTCTAATGTGGATGTTGTGCTACTAGCACACATCCACCGGATGTGTACCAAGCTCACTAAAAGTGGCAGTAATAAAGCCTCTCTTGAAAAAGCCGAATCTTGACCCAGAAACTATAAAAAACTATCGGCCTATATCGAATCTTCCATTCCTCTCAAAAATTTTAGAAAAAGTTGTTGCGCAGCAACTCACTGCCTTCCTGAAGACAAACAATGTATACGAAACGCTTCAGTCTGGTTTTAGACCCCATCATAGCACTGAGACTGCACTTGTGAAGGTGGTAAATGACCTTTTAATGACGTCAGACCGAGGCTCTGCATCTGTCCTCATGCTCCTAGATCTTAGTGCCGCTTTTGATACCATCGATCACCACATTCTTTTGGAGAGATTGGAAACCCAAATTGGTCTACATGGACAAGTTCTGGCCTGGTTTAGATCTTATCTGTCGGAAAGATATCAGTTTGTCTCTGTGAATGGTTCGTCCTCTGACAAATCAATTGTAAATTTCGGTGTTCCTCAAGGTTCCGTTCTAGGACCACTATTGTTTTCACTATATATTTTACCTCTTGGGGATGTCATTCGAAAACATAATGTTAAATTTCACTGCTATGCGGACGACACACAGCTGTACATTTCAATGAAACATGGTGAAGCCCCAAAATTGCCCTCGCTAGAAGCCTGTGTTTCAGACATAAGGAAGTGGATGGCTGCAAATTTTCTACTTTTAAACTCGGACAAAACAGAGATGCTTGTCCTAGGTCCCAAGAAACAAAGAGATCTTCTGTTGAATCTGACAATTAATCTGGATGGTTGTACAGTCGTCTCAAATAAAACTGTGAAGGACCTCGGCGTTACTCTGGACCCTGATCTCTCTTTTGAAGAACATATCAAGACTGCTTCAAGGACAGCTTTTTTCCATCTACGTAACATTGCAAAAATCAGAAACTTTCTGTCCAAAAATGACGCAGAAAAATTAATCCATGCTTTTGTTACTTCTAGGCTCGACTACTGCAATGCTCTACTTTCCGGCTACCCGGATAAAGCACTAAACAAACTTCAGTTAGTGCTAAATACGGCTGCTAGAATCCTGACTAGAACCAAAAAATTTGATCATATTACTCCAGTGCTAGCCTCCCTACACTGGCTTCCTGTTAAGGCAAGGGCTGATTTCAAGGTTTTACTGCTAACCTACAAAGCATTACATGGGCTTGCTCCTACCTATCTTTCCGATTTGGTCCTGCCGTACATACCTACACGTACGCTACGGTCACAAGACGCAGGCCTCCTAATTGTCCCTAGAATTTCTAAGCAAACGGCTGGAGGTAGGGCTTTCTCCTATAGAGCTCCATTTTTATGGAATGGTCTGCCTACCCATGTGAGAGACGCAGACTCAGTCTCAACCTTTAAGTCTTTACTGAAGACTTATCTCTTCAGTAGGTCCTATGATTAAGTATAGTCTGGCCCAGGAGTGTGAAGGTGAACGGAAAGGCTGGAGCAACGAACCGCCCTTGCTGTCTCTGCCTTGTCGGTTCCCCTCTTCCCACTGGGATTCTCTGCCTCTAACCCTTTTACAGGGGCTGAGTCACTGACTTACTGGTGTTCTTCCATGCCGTCCATGGGAGGGGTGCGTCACTTGAGTAGGTTGAGCCACTGACGTGGTCTTCCTGTCTGGGTTGGCGCCCCCCCCCCCCCCCCCCTTTGGGTTGTGCCGTGGCGGACATCTTTGTGGGCTATACTCGGCCTTGTCTTCGGACGGTAAGTTGGTGGTTGTAGATATCCCTCTAGTGGTGTGGGGGCTGTGCTTTGGCAAAGTGGGTGGGGTTATATCCTGCCTGTTTGGCCCTGTCCGGGGGTATCATCGGATGGGGCCACAGTGTCTTCTGATCCCTCCTGTCTCAGCCTCCAGTATTTATGCTGCAGTAGTTTATGTGTCGGGGGGCTAGGGTCAGTCTGTTACATCTGGAGTATTCTCTTGTCTTATCCGGTGTCCTGTGTGAATGTAAATATGCTCTCTCTAATTCTCTCTTTCTCTCTTTCTCTCGGAGGACCTGAGCCCTAGGACCATGCCTCAGGACTACCTGGCATGATGACTCCTTGCTGTCCCCAGTCCACCTGGCCATGCTGCTGCTCCAGTTTCAACTGTTCTGCCTGCGGCTACGGAACCCTGACCTGTTCACCGGACGTGCTTGTTGCACCCTCGACAATTACTATGATTATTATTATTTGACCATGCTGGTCATTTACGAACATTTTAACATCTTGACCATGTTCTGTTATAATATCCACCCGGCACAGCCAGAAGAGGACTGGCCACCCCTCATAGCCTGGTTCCTCTCTAGGTTTCTTCCTAGGTTTTTGGCCTTTCTCAGGAGTTTTTCCTAGGGAGTTTTTCCCAGCCACCGTGCTTCTTTCACATGCATTGCTTGCTGTTTGGGGTTTTAGGCTGGGTTTCTGTACAGCACTTTGAGATTTCAGCTGATGTACGAAGGGCTATATAAATAAATTTGATTTGATTTGTTTAATGAGCCGCAGGTGTCAGATTAGTCACAATGAGACCACTGTGTGTTAAGCAGAGGCGTAATAACACTGTTATTACAACAGTAGCCATCCACATCAAACGATATTAGTGTTATTTCTCTTATGCTTGTTTGCAAATATTGATAATACCTGTGAATGACAACTGCCTCTATATTGACGGCACTAGGTTCAGCATGTGATCATATCAAGAGATTAAGAAAGCTTTTTTTGGTCAATTGTACTCAAGGTCCAACCGAAATTTGACTTCCGCTTTTAACCCAACCCCTCCTAAAGACACACATAGTGTACTTATAAAGTTTTGGAGAGGTGCGTGGGGCTGCCACACTGGACGCCAGGGGAGCTGTTGTTGTTTGAGTTAAGTGCCTTGCTCAAGGGCACAATGGCAGGCAATGGCATCTAGGGTTTGATACCAGATTCCAGTTGCCAGCTCACTTCCCGCCAGATTTTTCCCATCAGACCCGAGATTCGAACTGGCAACCCTCCGGCTGCTGGCTCGCCTCTAACCACTAGACTACCTGCCGACTATATGCTTATATAGTCAGTCTTGTAAATTATGTATTGCCAACAATTATTTTCCACTATTGAGTGATTTTATTTTTATTTCACCTTTAATTAACCAGGTAGGCAAGTTGAGAACAAGTTCTCATTTACAACTGCGACCTGGCCAAAATAAAGCAAGCCGTTTGACACATACAACAACACAGAGTTACACATGGAGTAAAACAAACATACAGTCAATAATATAGTAGAAAAATAAGTCTATATACAAAGTGAGCAAATGAGGTGAGATAAGGGAGGTACAGGCAAAAAAGGCCATGCTGGCGAAGTAAATACAATATAGCAAATAAAACACTGGAATGGTAGATTTGCAGTGGAAGAAAGTGCAAAGTAGAAATAGAAATAATGGGGCGCAAAGGAGCAAAATAAATAACTAAATACAGTAGGCAATGAGGTAGTTGTTTGGGCTAAATTATAGATGGGCTATGTACAGGTGCAGTAATCTGTGAGCTGCTCTGACAGCTGGTGCTTAAAGCTAGTGAGGGAGATAAGTGTTTCCAGTTTCAGAGATTTTTGTAGTTCGTTCCAGTCATTGGCAGCAGAGAACTGGAAGGAGAGGCGGCCGAAGGAGGAATTGGCTTTGGGGGTGACCAGGGAGATATACCTGCTGGAGCGCGTGCTACAGGTGGGTGCTGCTATGGTGACCAGCGAGCTGAGATAAGGGGGGACTTTACCTAGCAGGGTCTTGTAGATGACCTGGAGCCAGTGGGATTGGCGACGAGTATGAAGCGACGAGAGCGTACAGGTCGCAGTGGTGGGTAGTATATGGGGCTTTGGTGACAAAAAGGATGGCACTGTGATAGACTGCATCCAATTTATTGAGTAGGGTATTGGAGGCTATTTTATAAATGACATCGCCGAAGTCCAGGATCGGTAGGATGGTCAGTTTTACGAGGGTATGTTTGGCAGCATAAGTGAAAGATGCTTTGTTGCGAAATAGGAAGCCAATTCTACATTTAACTTTGGATTGGAGATGTTTGATGTGAGTCTGGAAGGAGAGTTTACAGTCTAACCAGACACCTAGGTATTTGTAGTTGTCCACATATTCTAAGTCAGAACCGTCCAGAGTAGTGATGCTGGACGGGCGGGCAGGTGCAGGCAGCGATCGGTTGAAGAGCATGCATTTAGTTTTACTTGTATTTAAGAGCAGTTGGAGGCCACGGAAGAAGAGTTGTATGGCATTGAAGCTTGTCTGGAGGGTAGTTAACAGAGTCCAAAGAAGGGCCAGAAGTATACAGAATGGTGTCGTCTGCGTAGAGGTGGATCAGAGACTCACCAGCAGCAAGAGCGACATCATTGTTGTATACAGAGAAAAGAGTCGGCCCAAGAATTGAACCCTGTGGCACCCCCATAGAGACTGCCAGAGGCCCGGACAACAGGCCCTCCGATTTGACACACTGAACTCTACCAGAGAAGTAGTTGGTGAACCAGGCGAGGCAATCATTTGAGAAAGCAAGGCTGTTGAGTCTGCCGACGAGGATGTGGTGATTGACAGTCGAAAGCCTTGGCCAGGTCAATGAATACGGCTGCACAGTATTGTTTCTTATCGATGGCGGTTAAGTTATCGTTTAGGACCGTGAGCGTGGCTGAGGTGCACCCATGACCAGCTCTGAAACCAGATTGCATAGCGGAGAAGGTGCGGTGGGATTCAAAATGGTCGGTAATCTGTTTATTGACTTGGCTTTCGAAGACTTTAGAGAGGCAGGGTAGGATAGATATAGGTCTGTAGCAGTTTGGGTCAAGAGTGTCTTCCTCTTTGAAGAGGGGGATGACCGCAGCTGCTTTCCAATCTTTGGGAATCTCAGATGACACGAAAGAGAGGTTGAATAGGCTAGTAATAGGGGTTGCAACAATTTCGGCAGATCATTTTAGAAAGAAAGGGTCCAGATTGTCTAGCCCGGCTGATTTGCAGGGGTCCAGATTTTGCAGCTCTTTCAGAACATCAGCTGACTGGATTTGGGAGAAGGAGAAATGGGGAAGGCTTGGGCGAGTTGTTGTGGGGGGTGCAGTGCTGTTGACCGGGGTAGGGGTAGCCAGGTGGAAAGCATGGCCAGCCGTAGAAAAATGCTTATTGAAATTCTCAATTATAGTGGATTTATCGGTGGTGACAGAGTTTCCCATCCTCAGTGCAGTGGGCAGCTGGGAGGAGGTGTTCTTATTCTCCAAGGACTTTACAGTGTCCCAGAACTTTTTGGAGTTCGTGTTGCAGGAAGCAAATGTTGACAGAGATTTGAATAATGTCCTAAGAATAGCTACATGTTGAATCTAGTCATGTTCTAGGGTTAGAATAAGATTTAAGGAATTCAAGAACACAATATGTAGATCAGGGGAGTAGTAAATCCAATAATACCCAGATGTATAATGTAGTCATTTTATTAAAGTATCATGATTTTCCTTCATACAGTGCACTGCATTTCAGTTCATAATTGTAAATGTACTCATTAGCTGGCATGGAGACCAATTTGATCAGTCTGTCCAAAGCCACACGTGTAAAATCACAAAGCTATAAAAACAAAGACAGCAATGGAAACTTGCCCAAATATATTACAGCTTAATATACAAATATATACAGGTACATTCAATAAATACAATATGAAACATTATGGCTATTATGTAGGGCTGTCCACCAATGTTTGCAAAGGCTCACAGATATGTTCTGTATTTAGTGTAGCATTTTGTTTGACCTTTCAAAAGGGCATGATTGACCAATAGAGTTAAGGTAATTGTTTCCACATCATTTTTGACCTATAAAGGAATTAATAGAAGTTTTCAGGAAATGCTATCTTCTGCTTGTGACCTCTATTCTTCTCAAGTCAAGTGGCAAATGAAATATTCATCTAAACACAACAATCCAGTTTGACTAGTTGTTGAATGATCAAATTGACTGACGTGGATTAACGCCCTTAAAGTGACCCGTGCCAAACACAATAACCAAATGCACACAAAGAACAAGCAGGGAATGAATCTACAACAACTCATATCGGGGCGGCAGGGTAGCCTAGTGGTTAGAGCGTTGGACTAGCAATCGAAAGGTTGCAAGTTCAAATCCCCGCGCTTTCAAGGCACAACTCTGTTGTTCTGCCCCTGAACTGTTCCTAGGCCGTCATTGAAAATTAGAATTTGTTCTTAACTGACCTGCCTAGTTAAATAAAAAAATATATAATGTATAACACTGATTGAAAAGCCATGTACACAGATCACTGTAATATTCAACTCAGTAGACAGTGTCACCATCTTTGGTCCCTGTGGTGGTGGCAGTTAGTGGTTTAGGTATGATGGCATTAGTGACATGACTATTATAGTGTGCATACCGAATGTGTCTAAAAGCAGAAGCTATGTCAATCTCTTTGAATCGGAACTATCCAGTATAGGGTTAGAAATACATTGATGTGATTTGTATACATGAACACAGATGAAGGATTACAAAGATAATGTAGCGATGTTAGACAAAGTCATAACCATAACACTCCATGATGACGGTTAATAGAAGAAAAAGCCCATAAACTGACTCCCAGCACAGTGGATAAAGTGATATAGATTGTGCTTGGGGATGGAAATGACAGAATGGAAGGCAGAAAACTACATGTCAGAGACTAACATCCCATATCTTCTCTCCAGCACGTTCTCCCTGGCTTCATCCAGACTGTATTCAAGTGCTGCTTCATGCAGTGTTCTTCTTGAAGAGGCTTCCCTGCATCTTGAGTCTGTGCATCCTAAAGATAAGAGAGAAGACAAAACAAAGTTCACAAAAGAACAGGGAAGTTCTGAATCCTTGGATATGATAGATTTTTATCCATTCAAAGTTTCACAAAGTTTCCAAAATGTTCTAGATTTCTTACGTTTTCTCTTTCCGGCTCATGTTGTCCTCTTTTGATTTGACAAAGACTGCGTCGTCTTTTCCTCTGACGAGGTAGGCAAACTCTCCATCTTTAGCGCTGAAGATCACCCTGGAGTCAGACAGTAAAGACTATCAGTAAAGCCTTCTGAAACATGTATCATACAACTTCAAAGACTGGCAATATGAAAGATGATGTGCAGTGTCAAAGATATTCAAATATGGTCCACAGTACTGTTGGGTTTTGATTGATTAATCTCATCAATTGGAATATTCAGTTCATCATTACTTACTTGGACTGAATCTCCCCGGCCTTGACACGCATTTTGCGGATGTGGAAGTTGCTGTTACCCCACCAGTCAGACCAGCTGAAGTAAGCGTCTTTCTCCCAACGCAGCTTGACCATAAGCAGCTCCCCGATGTCCACGTCGGTGGTCAGCAGGAAGGACACGGTGCTGTTAGTGTTCAGGAAGGGCCTGAGGGGTCACACACAGGTCAAAGGTTAGGGGGTCAGTTCACCTTCTGTACTGTATTCAGTACCCAGCTGAGGAGAGGCGACGAGATTATATTTCTGGGGTTAATTATGTCAGTGTATGATATTTGTAAGTTTGCATATGTTTAGAAATTATATCAAGCATTTCTGGACAACTAAGTATATAAAAAATAAATAATAATAATAATGATTTAAATATTTTCTTTAATATCAGACTATACGTACATGATGTAGGGAATGTCTGTCTTCTCATCATGGGTTCCGTACAGAGAGATTTTCATGGGCTGCTCAGTGTAGTCCAGTTTCTCGCTGCTGAAGAAATGCACCTTCACTTGGTAATGGAAAACTGTGGAAAGAATGACGGAGACCTTAATTTAGAACCATGCCACACACAGACGTCTGAAACCCTGAGTATGTTTGCCTATGCAAATACCTGCAGTGTGCCCAGTTGAGACACATTCTCCAACTGTTTGAAGTGTTTGTGGCATGTGGACATTATCCCATTACTGATGCCCACAGTTAAAGCTAAAGATCCTTATTCTGCTCCCACAGTACTGTAGTGCCTCCATGATTATGACCTGTCTTTACATACCCATATTATTGCTCTGCTTACTGCCATGACTAAGGGTGAATAAGGGAAGGAAAATGCTTAACTTCAGATTAAGCATTAATGAATAGAATTGGCATGTACAGTATCCTCTAACTTTCCACTGTAAGCAATCACGCGCAGTGGTGTCAAGTTACCAAACTACAGCCACTACTGAAATACTAATAGCCTCACTCTAATGTGACTTTCATGGCTTGCGCCATAAACCTTGTTTTATCCCCCCTGCTTGTTTTGGTTTGACCTTGATGCCACTAACGTATCAGATGAGTTAGACTGTGCCAATCCTACAATAGTGGGGTGAGGGGGGTGAAAAACGGACGCAGGCTGGACATATGTTATGGAATCTTTTATGGATAGGGAGTCAGGAGGGACTTGTGTAGACGTCAGTAGTCACACTGTTTGAACAGGGTTATCTAGTACTGGTACAGTATGTGCACTGGGGGCCCGTTGTACTAATGTAACATACATGGCCTGGTAAAGAGACTCAGTGTTCAGTTAAAGCTCTCAAGGCCAGCTTGAGCTAAGCCTAGCTCCATGCCACCACTACAGTAACTACATTCAGCCTTCTGGACCAATACATTGAGAATTTGGTAAAAAATGTACATCAAATCTTAACTTATGAAAATCTATTTTAGTGCCAGGGAATGAACCTTCTGTTGTGACAAAGATTAATCCAATTGTTCCTTTGTGCATGTGTGCTCTCTCATCCTTAAACAATTCCCCTACATCTCTCTCGCTCTTACGTTTGAAGGGCATCATCTCGCGGGTCTTGAGGTACATCTTGGTGCTCCGGGGCAGGCGGACCTTGTTGACGCCGTAGCCCACCTTGTTGCAACGGTTCTTGCGGCAGTTGAGACACATTCCCTTCATGAAGGCCTCCTTGGAGCTGCAGCGGTAGGCCATGCTCTGATGCTCTGCTGCGTTCACCAGCGAGTCGATGAACAGGTGGATGGAGCGCTCGTGGGAACACTTCACAATCTGGTCCATATCTACACAGGACCCACATAAAACAAGACCATTAGGACCATGATGACTGAATCACTGGCTGATTCTCTGATATACACCGGACTAACTGTGCGACCATGTCTGGGACATTTGCTAATTCAAACTTAAAGTTAAAGAAAAGTTAAGACATTGAAAATGACACTTTTAATGGAGTCAAAGTACCTGATGCAGCTATTCAAACGTCAAGAAACACGCCTCATGAAGATTTACTACACTGTAATAACAGAGTGTGATTATATTACATTGCAGTGTTAAATTACAGTACGTACTATGGATGCCTGTGGTGGCAATCATCATCATGGTGTTCTGAAGGTCACAGCCTGGCTGGAAGGTTCCTCCGTTGGGGTAGATGTCCACATGGCCCACCGGTCTCTGGATGCCGATGCTGCGGTCTGGGGAGCCCCGGGTGTTGGTGTGCAGAACGTCCACGAAGAGAGCATCATCAGGGGACAGGGTGCTCTGGGTGTCAGCGTGCTCAAAGGTCGGGCCAGCTGGGTCCAAACCTGGGAGACGGATGGAAGGAGAGAGAAGGGGGAAGTAGAGAGAGAGAGGGGGAGAGAACAGTCACAGTCCATCTGTAATACTGTACATGAGAACATGCAGGCAAAAGCCTCAGTGTGCTTCCAGCACTGAAGTAAAGCCACAACGTACTCAATGGATGTGATTATGGTGTTTAATGGTCTGCTGCCTCCAGGGCCTGATCTGGTTTAGGGATAAATATGTTAATATTCTAAGCAGGTCAAAGAGATTTCATAGTTGAGTAAACTTTATGGAGACAAATTCAGGGACTATTGAGGCTAAATTCATTGAGATAGATCTTGCATATGTAGGCCTATGCATCTATGTTTGCATCCATGGTACATGTAGTGACAGACTGATAGGCAAACAGTAAAACCTCTTCAGCAGAGAAGGACTGTCTGCTCACCTGTGATCCTGCTGACTTTGTGGTTGGTGAGGAGACCGGCGATGCCGGCTACATGAGCCCCCAGACTGTATCCCAGCAGATGTATCCTCTCCCAGGGGTAGTCCAGTGTTTTCTGACAAGGGGGGAAAGCAAACATGGTTTATTCCTATTTCCTAAACTGTGTGTTGTGACTGTGTAAAGACTTAGCTGTAAAACCTCTTATGCCATGGTTATGCGATGCTAACACCCTTTCAAGTACATTCTGTTCCGTCAGTTATACCGTCCGCTTTCACATGTAACCATTTCAGGCGGCGTATCATACCAATGTGTCCTCCCTCGCCCTAAAGTATTTTTCTAGCAGAGGATATGCTTCACTAGCTCCACGTGCCGCTTCTATCAATGATGTGCTGTGTAATGATGCGGATCAACAACATGGCAGTAAAAAGCCTTTATGAGGCATACTAAATCAGAACCAGGAGGAAAACACATCCACAACTATGACTTCTAAAACATTGCATCACCAGTAATATACAGTATACTGAACAAAAACATAAACGCAACACGCGTTCATTTCACAGATTTTACTGAGTTACAGTTCATATAAGGAAATCCGTCATTTGAAATACATTTATTAGGGCCTAATCTATGGATTTCACATCACTGGGAATACAGATATGCATCTGTTGGTCACAGATATCTTTTAAAAAAAATTCCTCACAATGGGCCTTAGGATCTCCTCACAGTATCTTTGTGCATTTAAATTGCCATCGATAAAATGCAATTGTGTCATTGTCCGTAGCTTATGCCTGCCCATACTACAAACCCACCGCCACCATGGGGCACTCTGTTCACAACGTTGTCGTCAGTAAACCACTTGCCCAGATGACTCCATACATGTGTTCTGCGGTTGTGAGGCCAGTTGGACGTACCGCCAAATTCTCTAAAACGATGATGGAGGTGGCTTACGGTAGAGAAATGAACATTACATTTTCTGGCAACAGCACTGGTGGACATTCCTGTAGTCAGCATGCTAATTCCACGTGACAAAACTGCACATTTTAGAGTGGCATTTTATTGTCCCCAGCACAAGGTGCACCTGTGTAAGGATCATGCTGTTTCTTGATATGCCAAACCTGTCAGGGGGATGGATTAACTCCGCAAACGAGAAATGCTCACTAACATGGATGTAAACAAATTTGTGCACAACCTTTTAGAGAAATACGCTTTTTGAGACTATGGAACATTTCTGGGATATTTTATTTAAGCTCATGAAACATGGGATAAACACTTTACATGCTGCGTTTATATTTTTTGTTCAGTGTATTTTTAATAACTAGATCGATTCCAAACTTCAGATGCAACTTTTGTTCAACTCACCCATTTACACTACTGCCTGAAAGTCTGATCTCAAGTTAGAAATCAGGCCATTTTGTGAAGCTTATATTTAAGCAATAAGGGCTGAGGGGGTGTTGACCAATATACCACGGCTAAGGGCAGTCCTTAGCACGACGCAACGCTGAGTGCCTGGATACAGCCCTTAGCCGTGGTATATTACCAATGCCTTACTACCATTGCCAGGTACCTTATTGCTATTATAAACTGGTTACCAATGTAATTAGAGCTTTAAAAACATGTTTTGTCATAACCGTGGTATACAGTCTGATATACCACGGTTTTCGGCCAATCAGCATTCAGGCTCGAACCACCCAGTTAATATTATATTCTTTCCTGTGTATACAGTGACCTTGAGATCACTTACCTGCAGCCAGTTGACAAACTTGGCCACGTCTCTGCCCACCAGCTTGGTGTAAGCGGCGGAGGTAGGATAATGCTGCTGGGCCCGGGTCAGCCAGTCCACCACGATAACGTTGGCCTTGGGCTCCCTCTCATACAGCGCTGTCACCAGCTTAGGGACCCAGCTCTCAAACAGCCCTGTGACCTGGAGGAGACACAGTTCTGGGGTCAGTGGCTGGCGTGACCCACTGTGGCCCTATCCCCCATTGTCTGCTCACTACACTGATTGAAGACCAGCCAAGTGTCAGCACTTTAACACATGAATGAGCACTGGAGCGTTATAACTAGGGACAGCGGGAGGCTTCTCATCATGCATCTAGTTATCATTGCTGAATCTATTTTTAGGGAGTTATTTCGGTCATAATATAAACAATACAGCTTATTCAAATGATGGTAAACAATTTATGCTTTAGTGGTAATCAATCATAATAGAATGTCAAAGCTATTTACCGTCCATCCATGAATAACCACGAACGTCTGAGTCTCAGAGTTGAATTCACACTTTGGGATGGTTAAGGGCTGGCCAGGAACAATGTAGCACAGGTCATCATCTGGTACCTCAGCGGTTCTCAGGGAGAACTTGGATACAATGTCAGTGTAGTCCTCAAGCCATTCAGTAGAGTTGTTGTTACCTGCATAGAGTGATGTTTTTTACTTTTTTTTGTCATTTAGCAGGCACTCTTATCTAGAGCAATTTACAGGACAAATTAGTGTTAAGTGCCTTGCTCAACGGCACATTGACAGATTTGTCAACTAGTCGGCTCAGGGATTCACACCAGCGACCTTTTGGTTACTTGCCTAATGCTCTTAACTGCTACACTACCTGCCGCCCGCTTTACTACTAGTGCATAATCTTAGCACTTTAAACAAAAATCCTGTTATAATAGCATACAGGTTACTATTATGCAAAATGCAGGGGCGTCAAGAGTCTATAGGTATCTGCCTCATTCATTATACTATTGTTTACATTTTCAACCAGATACATATTGAAACTCAGTCTAGATGTCCTATTAGTGAAGAGTTTGTCATAATCATGATTGCACAAGGCAGTCACTAGAAATTCAAACCCTTTACCACTACCAAAAAAGTATTTCTGATTTGCATGACAAATCAAATCCAGCATCAATTTGTAAGTCGCTCTGGATAAGAGCGTCTGCTAAATGACTTAAATGTAAATGTAAATCTACAATTTCTTTACAAGGAAACAAATTCCAGTATTTTTTATTGGATCTTTCAAGTGGTGACAATTGAGCTTTTTTATATTCACACACTGACTATCTTGGAAGAAAATAATTACAAAAACACAATCTGCAGAATCTATCAGTTTATCAATTGGTATAATCTAGTCCAATTAATAGCATGATAAAATATATCATGAAACGTTTTAACAGTCAAGTGTCGCCCCCTTTTGCCACTTGCATTTCTACCAACCAAACATTCATTCATGATTCCACATTTTCTAGTAATGCTATTTCACACAAAACAAATCACAAATAAGCGACTATAATGTAGTATAGTTATTTTGCATTAAAAAATGCTAACGTATTTTAGTTCTCAAAGAATTGTTGTAATTGCACTTGAATTTGCTAATAATTATTTGCCATGAAAATGCCTCATTTTATTTCTGATCCAATTTTTGTTGTTGTTGCAATGGTTGGAAAGAGCTCCCACTGCGCACCCTAAACAAAAGATACCTGAGGAGTGGGGTAGGTAGGCCTGACAACTTTATAAACTATTTTCTGGGTTACTATGGGTCAGTTGGAGATGGCTGCACCAATTATGCTCCTTCCAGGTGGCTTGAGTGTTTATTTTATGGGAGAAATTCAACTAAGAGCGGACTTGGACCAGAAATCAGCCCTGGCATTTCTAACACACCAGACCATTATTTTTCTTTAGGCCCCCACACTGGACCATTTTTTCCTTGAGGAACCCATTATTAGCAAAATAATTATACTTTTGTGCAAAAAAACTAGTTAGACAGGCCCACTGGACAAAAAAAACTTGACCAACCCATCTGGCATTTACCCATAATGCCAGATGGCTAGTCAGCCCCCAGGAAAAGAATGTCTTTATTTAACCTCTCTCTAACAAAGCCAAAGTCAGCTCTACAAACAGGAGACATATCCCTTACTTACCAAAAAGTGTTTGTTCTGGTGTACTTGAAAAAGATGCACAGATATTTGCAAGAATTATCCAAACGGTGACCAAATAGGTATTTTCTTTTCCCATATTATTGTTGATCTAGAGGTTTCTCTGTCAAGTCCCGAATGAAAAGTTCCTTAAAAATTGGTTTAGGAGTAGTAGATCCAATTGTATAAGTCAGTAGGATCACCGCTCCGGTTAAAAACGGTGGTCTGACTGTGATCAGAGAGTAAACTTTCTTACGAAGTCTGCCACAATTGCCGCCCCATGTTGTCTTTATGAGAGGCTCATTTGAATAGACAAACTCCATTGGTCTGAAATGAGTGGGCTGGTTCCAAATGCAAAATTGCAACAAAAATTATTCGCAACTCTGTGCCTTCACCAATGCGCATTAAATATGGAAATGTTATATTTCTGTTCTATAGTCCTCAATTGTAATCGTTCATTTCAGAATAATATCTTGTCATGGTTAAAATATGTTCACCAAATTGATTTACTTGCTATTTCTTTAGAGATTCAATGCTTTAGCCTAATTCGTTTTAAAACTTTTATCAAGATATATTTTCGTAAAATAAAAAAGAAAACAACTTTTATTTATCAGAAATGGGCTTCTATAGGTGTGTGAGCTATGCAGTCTCCACAATCTCATGCTCCAGTTTTACGCTCTTTTGTGATTCAGGCCTACCAGACACAATGCAGCAAACTGGAGTGTTTCATAAAACACATGTGCCTTGATAAAATGTCCTTTGAGAAGAACCAGTGACATCGTTTTAAGTAACAATGCGTTTTTCCCCGGAATATTTATGAATCGTAAAATATGTTTGTCCAATTATATCTCGATCTATCTCTATATAGCGAAAGGTTATACGTTTCGTGTGTAGGATTCTGCTAAATGCAGAGACACTGTTGGGGCTGAAAGAACTTGCCTACTAATATTTATTCAATAAAATGTGTCAATATCATTTGAAATGTACTTGCATAATGTCATATTTGTGGCATGCTATAACTCGTTTAAATCCTTTATAAAATATATCGTACAACTAAACCGTTAGGCCTAATAGGCTATACTTTAAAACGCGAAAACATGTTGCATTGATCTTACAGGGATTACAGAATTGATGTGTGGCATAAAAGTATACCTCAGCCATCCCCTGGGACAACAATACACTCTTGGCACTTGCCTTTACTGAGAACGTCGTGGTGGACACCAGATTCCCATGTGAAGGAGAAGGGCAATGGGCGTGTTGTGTAAGCAAGCCCCTTCTCTCATTGGTCGATCAGCTGAATTTGGAAACAATGACAAATCTCGATTGACTCACAAATGATACAAGACTGTCTCACAGTGTCTTGTGAGTGTGCCTGCATACCAGATCTATGTGGAAATTCAGAAGGACATATTTCAATGCGTTATGTTAATTTATGCAGTACTAAACTCCATAAAGCAGTCTCTTCCCACTGTGCACACTGGTTGAATCAACCTTGTTTTCATGTCATTTCAATGACATAACTTGTACCAACATGGAATAGACATTGAATTGATGTCTGTGCCCACTGTGTTGGCATACTCCAATAAATAACTCATTTAATTGGACTATGAAGATGTTTAAAACACAATTCATATACGTTGGCAGCTGAACAGTTTTAAGGTTCTATTAACTTTAATATTTTTTGCATGCAGCACAAAATAAATTGTGAGATTGAAATGACACTGGGGGAGAGGCAGTGGTGTGGGTGGGAAATTAGTGTGACCAGTATGACTGGTGTTATGAACAGAGAGTATATAACTCATGTCTGGACAGAGAGTGATGCATGTCAATTGTCTTCTCCTCCACATTTGTCTGGTACATCAGGCAAAACATATTAACTTGAGGGTCAACTTGACATAACTTGATGAGAGAACAATAACATGTACTGTTTGATTGTATATAATGTCATATTATTGATCTATAGCCTGTCCACTGAATAGAGAACATGTCAAACCTGGATCTCACTCTGGAGAAATATTGTTTCACTAAATCTTAGAATCTGTAGGAAAAAAATGCCATAAAATAGATTAAACCCGCAGTCAGAGGAGCATGTTTGAACATGTACAGTACTATTTATCAGGGAGGCTTTGTGCTTTGCCCTCGCTATAAAGTACCCACATATGAATCTGACTTGACCTTTAGGGAGGATCTGTGTATCTAATGTGTACAGTAACTTATACAGACAGGGCCGGCCCAAGGCATAAGTGAGATAAGTGACCGCTTAGGGCCCCGTAGAGCAAGGCCCCAGACCCAGGGCCCCAGACCCAAAAATAAATGCATTTTCAACTTACTGTTGAGCTATAAAAGCAGAATACACAAGGTGCAATTTGGTTGTGCATAAGCTCACATCTGTTGTTCTCTTGTTATGGCAGTTACTGACAGTCACTCAATTGGCCCATGTCAGCAAAACATTTCTAGATTGGTAAATTATTATAGCCAGCTATCTAAACTTGTAGTAATCATGGTCAAATGACCTACCAGGCACACAGGGCACTTGCCCAGGGGCAAGGTGAAAAATGGGCCGATGTTCACTTGAGCAAGGCATTTAACCCTAATTGCTCCAGGGTTGCTGTTGATAATGGCATACCCTGGCCGTGACCCCACTGTTCGAGGAATAAAGGACATGGCATAACTCATGGAAAAATTTGTAGAATTGAAGGAAATTAGCGATAAAACTGCATTTTTCGCTCTGCCCCATGACAAAATGAGTAGAATTGCATAAAATATTTAATAAAATTGCTAAATCTTCTCTCCACCCCATGACAAAATCTGTAGAATTTGCAGCAAACTTGTTTTAAAACTTTTATTCTCTCTGCTTTTAAAAGTGGGGCCACTAAAATGTTTTGCCCATGAGGTGCTTAGAGCCCCAAAAAGGTTAGGACTGGCCCTGTATACAGATCACCTTATGTAACCAGTAAAACTGAGATTTGTGGAGAAATATCAACTCTGTACTTAGGAATGCATATTGTATTTAGATGTGCCATTTTCCGAGTGCAAATACAGCATTGCTGGCCAAATATAAACCACTGATAAACTACACTTTTTCTGGTAATCATTCAATAAGCTTTCTCATTACAAATATAGCACACTGTTTCTTTGAATTTTCTCTGGTTATGTGCATGACTAACTAAGGGGATTGATGCTTAGGGCTACCAATGTGCCCAACCCAGTGTTTAAGATGGGAGTGATGCCTAGCCTTGATCTGTGAGGTCTAACCCACTGAAGACACATTGTAATTAAGGAGAAGGATGCCTATTGGCTGTGCTCCCCCTATATCTCCCTAATCTCAGACAGACTATCCACTGTGGTTGTCATCTTTGCCCAAGGGGAAGCATATTGATAGAAGATAAGGCAGAAATGTAAGCATGACTGTGCAATACACAATACACTCCTCTGGGCTTTCCTGACAACACTGAGGATAAGTCTACTTGTGTCTTCATTGGTATGATTAACATGGAGACCCACATTTCCCAACAACCACTTCAGAGAGGATAAATAATGGCAGTCACACCATGTGGAGACAGCTGGATAGAGGAAGATATATTTATTTATTTTCCCTTTTGTACTTGAACTATTTACACATCGCTACAACACTGTATATAGACATAATATGCCATTTGAAATGTCTTTATTCTTTTGGACCTTGTGTGAGCGTAATATTTACTGTTCACTTTTTATTGTTTATTTCACTTTTGTTTATCCATTTCAGTTGCTTTGGCAATGTAAACATATGTTTTCCATGCCAATAAAGCCCCTTGAATTGAATTGAATTGACAGAGACACAGAGAGAGCGAGAGAGAAAGAACAGACAGGAAGGCAGACAGACAGAGACATACAGGCAAGCAAACAGACAGAGAACCAAGCAGCCAGCCAGCCAGATATATAGCCAAGCAGTCAGACAAACATAGTGCCAGATAGCTGGGGGCGTATTGGAGTCTGTACAGGTCTAATATCAAAGTTTGGTGTCATGCAGTCCTTTGTCTCTTATTAGCTTGGCTTTGACCGTGAGTTCTGCTGAGGAAATTAAAAGCTCACTGTGAGTTCACAGCATCTGGGCAAAACAGATCAATTTCCTGTCCGTTTGTGTCCAAAAAGCCGGACATCCAGAATAGAGCAAATAGTTCTCTTTGCATGCATGAAAACAGCATGCGTGACCTACAACAACAAACATGACCATTCTGTGACATTGTTCTGTATGGTTCGACTGCAGCCATGGCCGTGCTAGAAACTCCAGTCTAAAAAGCCTGCAGCTCTGTCTAGGAGGTCAACGAGCTATGTCAGCATTAATTACTAACATTTACATTAGTAATAAATACTTAATTATAAACATTTATATGTAGTGAATACTGCTCCATCTGGTCTCCTCTCTCTCTCTGCACCACACAAACGCGCATAGGTCCTCCAGCTGAGTTTGCAGTCAGTCCATTGTTTATAAGAACCGTTCCACCCTCTTCAAACGAGCCATATGCATAAAATACCCCACTGCCAAGGTGTCCAGCATCCTCATGCCAAACCCCCATCAGATTACTCACAGATTGGATACGCTGTGGGAAAACTGTAAACAAGTAAAAACTTGTCTTAATTACTTAGCACGATGAAACACAAATACGTTTCAGGAGGAAGCCAGTAGGAAGGAGTGTACAGCACTGTTTGGCTGCAGGACTTTGGTTTCCACATGAAGGGACTGTACTCTATCTATTCTTTGCTTTAGCTGTGGGCGAAGCTGTACGTCCATGCCCTTTGGTCTTATGCTGTGTAATAAATAAACTGTCTGTGATGTACTGCAGTGGATTCAGCATTTCTCCACACTACACTCTTAGAAAAAAAGATTTCCAAAAGAGTTCTTCGGCTGTCCCCATAGGAGAACCCTTTTTGGTTCCAGGTAGAAAGATGTTGGGTTCCATGTAGAACCCTCTACATTAAACAGCACAGCCTACATTAAACCTGCCACCTCACCCCAGCCCCCCCGACCCGTATATCCATCTGCCAGGGACCCCTGCCTGCCTGTCCTAGTATGGCACAACACCAAAACATGTTGGGCCTCTGCCCTGGACCTTGACCTTGAACGAGGGAGGGAGGGTAGAGGAGAGGGACTCTTACAGTAGAAATCCCTGCACAAAACAGTGAGGTTTGATTGCTGAGTGAAAATGGTCATATAACATAATTGTTTTGCAGATGTGTCCTGCATACTGATTTCTTAACCTGAAAGTGGGTTTGTAGTATTTCCAGCCGCTCTCCGTATCACCATGACCAAGACACAATAGGAAAAGATTGAGGTGCTGCTAAAGGCCTTGAGACCAGCCCAGCTGAGTTGGAATGAAAAAAACGCAAGTCACCATTTAAACCAGGGGTGTCGAACTCATACCATGTGTCTGCACGTTTTTTTTCCTTCTTTCAATTAAGACCTAGACAACCAAGTGAGGGGAGTTACTTACTAATTAGTGGCCTTATTTCATAAATCAAGTACAAGGGAGGAGTGAAAACCCACAGACCCTCAGTGCTTTATAACAACCCCCGTGGCTTATTTCAGTGGGACATAGAGCTCGCCAGCTTGTAGTCCTAAAATCCGGAAATCAGTTACTTCTGGTTCGTTCAGCCATCCCTATGGGCAAAATGAATGGGGAAATACGTTTTGTTCTATGAGATAATATCGGTCAATAAACATGACCTTTATGAATTGTGAAGCATTTATGTGGAGAAACATTGGAGCGAGAAAGAAAGAAAGAAAGAAAATGCCTCTCCTATTTCTTCCCTCCGCCCTGACATGACATGAAGGAAATGACCATGGCCTGTCCTCAGGCTGTGTGCTGTATGGAGGCTGAGTGACACCGTGTGTGTGTGTGTGTGTGTGTGTGTGTGTGTGTGTGTGTGTGTGTGTGTGTGTGTGTGTGTGTGTGTGTGTGTGTGTGTGTGTGTGTGTGTGTGTGTGTGTGTGTGTGTATGTATATATATATGCGCACGTGTGTGCAAATCATTAAAATCCAGACCGAAAATATTTACACAAGAAGCAACCTAATATCACACACAGTCCAACTCTCAGTCATTTAGTAAGTTCACCATTCTGCCATATATATATATATATATATATATATATATATATATATATATATATATATATATATATATATATATATACACACATGTGTGTGTGTATAAGTCTCTAAATGTATGGTTTCCCCTTTATAGTATAGGAAGAGTAGGTAAAGTGCAGGGACATTGAGCCTTGCAGGGGGGAACCAGTTTGGCCTCTAATAAGAACCAGACTGCTCTGTAAGTCCACTCCGCCTCATCCTCATTCCACTTACACAATGTAAACCAGTGCTGTAAAACAGTGGTGTAAACCAGTGATGTAAACCAGTGATGTGTTCAGTCCACCGTGAGCTGAATGAACAGACTTTAGGAGTTAGTTATGGCTGGTGAGACAACTACAGTATAGCTGCAGTTATATAGGTGAAACCTTATTCTACAATCTACATGCCGATGTCCGCTACCTCCCCCACTCAGTTTCCGTCTTGGTATATCATCCCCCCGACGCACACGCACGCACGCACGCACACGCACACGCACACGCACACACACACGCACACACACACACACACACACACACACACACACACACACACACATTCTTAGAAAGGGGAAACGTATGTGCTGAATGCCACATCTGTTTTGCCACATGTGTTCCCTCTGTGTAGGAGACATGCCTTCGTAACTGGTATAAAACAAAGAGGGACTTCATGAGGGCAAAGGTACTCCATGTCCTTTTACTAAAACTCATCTCAATTTTATAGATCCCAGGGCAGTGTTTCCCACATTCCCACACGTCTCAGTGCTCAGGTCCTATACAACTCCACTTGTATAGGACCACTCCACTGTCTGTTTTAAACTGTCACTGGAAGTCATAAGCATTACTGTAAAACTAGCACCTATGCTGCTCAAGTCAGTTTAGGCGTGAAAGTGCTAATGTTTTAATTTGCCCTAATTTAATTAGTGTGTGTGTGTGTGTGTGTGTGTGTGTGTGTGTGTGTGTGTGTGTGTGTGTGTGTGTGTGTGTGTGTGTGTGTGTGTGTGTGTGTGTGTGTGTGTGTGTGTGCGCTGTCTGTGTGTAAGAGGAATTGCTGTCAGTCAGTTATGTGGGGAATGGAGAGTGACCCACCAGGATAATGTATCTTGTGTACACCCAGGAAGCTGACTGGCCATGGAATCCATCTCAGGCAGCTCCAGCCAGCAGACTCCATGCACAGCAGCCAGTCAGCCAGCGTCCACTGTGAAACAACATTTCACAACTCATCACATCTACCCATCCTCCCAGGCCCAGGGGACAGAGGCATGCCAACCCTGCACTCAGCTAACCCATTTCACAATGGGGCAATTCCATGCCAGGATGGCCCAAAGTTATTTGATATCATATCCATGATGTTGTGGATTTTCCTGAAATGAATTCCCTTACAAGGTCCTTTGGGGAAAGGGTGGTTGGCATACCTTTTGAAATCTGTATCCAAAATAATTCTTGAGAAATAACTAGTTAAAGTTGTGACATTTTGTTTTTACCTAAACACTGACTACAACGATGAGTCTGTAGATGCTACAAAGCCAGTAGTGATGTAATCTGAAACCTTACCGTGGGTTCTGAAATATGAGTGTTTAGATTTAAGAATACAAGTTATTTATATTAATTTTGGGATAGTAAAAAGTATAAACCTAAATATCTCAAAAGTAGTCTTTTAGATGTTATTCTTTTTGAGACATTTTGTTTTAAACAATGTACTATGTAAGTCCATCAAATTTCCAGAGCGGGCTGTTTTCTACTTTTGAAGTTATGAGCACCACCAACACATGGATTCAATGGGAACTCCATCTGCTGGTGATTTGCTGAATGTGCAATTCACATTCACAATGGCAGTGATTGATAAATGGCCTATAATGTAAACTTCAATGTATAAAATGGGTCGTATCTTAAAAAGTACCAGAAAGATCATTCTGGAAATTTGAGGTGTTTTAAGAGTATACTGTTCCAAACAATATGTCTGAAAATAAACTAAATCAAAAATGGTACCTTTGAGATATTTAAGTTAATATGACAGGTTTTTATTTTATTCTCCTTTTTCGTGACATCCAATTGGTAGTTACAATCTTGTCCCATCGCCATAACTCCCGTGTGGACTCGGGAGAGGCGAAGGTCGAGAGCCATGCATCCTCTGAAACACGACCTCGCCAAGCCGCACTGCTTCTTGACGCACTGCTGGCTTAACCCAGAAGCCAGCCACACCGATGTGTCGGAGGAAACACCATACAGCTGGTAACCAAAGCCAGCGTGCATGCGCCCAGCCGCCACAAGGAGTCGCTAGAGCGCGATGGGACAAGGACATCCAGCCGGCCAAACCCTCCCCTAACCTGGAAGATGCTGGGCCAATTGTGCTCCGCCTCATAGGTCTCCCAGTCGCGGCCGGCTGCGACACAGCCCGAGAGAGTTAAAAAGTACAAAAAAATAGCAAAAAAGGAAATAATGACAATAACGAGACTATACACATTGGAGTACCGGTACAGGTGAATGTGCAGAGGTACGAGGTAGTTGAAGTAATACAGGTAAGGGTAAAAGTCACTAGGCAATCAGGATTGATAATAAACAGAGTAGCAGCAGCGTATGTGAAGTGTGAAAGTGTGTCTATGTGTGTGTGTAGCGTCAATATGCATGTGTGTGTGTTTCGTGTGTGTGTGAGCGTATGTACTGTGTGTATGTGTCTGTGTGTGTGTGTGTGTGTTGGAGTGTTTGTGTAGTATGTGTGAGTATGTGGGTAGAGTCCAGTGAGTTGATGATGCAAGACAGTCAGTGCAAATAAAAAAGGAGGTCAATGCAAATAGTCAGGGTAGCCAAATGATTATCTGTTCAGCAGTCTCATGAGTTGGGGGTAGAAGCTGTTCAGGAGCCTTTTGGTCCCAGACTTGAACAGTTTACGACTTGGGTGACTGGAGACCCTCTGTAGCGCCTTACGGTTGGATGCCAAGCAGTTACCATAACAAGCAGTGATGCAGCCAGTCAAGATGCTCTTAATGGTGCAGCTGTATAACTTTTTGAGGATCTGGGGTCCATGACAAATCTTTTCAGCCTCCTGAAGTGGAAGAGGCATTGTTGTGCCCTCTTCACGACTGTGTTGGTGTGTTTAGACCATGATAGGTCCTTAGTGATGTGGACACGAGGAACTTGAAGCTCTCAACCCACTCCATTACAGCCGCGTTGTGCTTGGCCCTCCGTTTCCTGTAGTCCATGATCATCTACTTTGTCTTGCTGACGTTGAGGGTAAGGTTGTTGTCCTGGCACCACACTGCCAGGTCTCTGACCTCCCTATAGGATGTCACATTGTCATCGGTGATCAGGCCTACCAAAGTCGTCTCGTTGGCAACTTAATGACGGTATTGGAGTTGTGCGCGGCCATGCAATCATGGGTGAACAGGGAGTACAGGATGGGACTAAGCACGCACCCCTGAGGGCCCCGTGTTGAGGGTCAGCGAATGTGTTGTTGCCTACCCTCGCCACCTGGGGCGGCCCGTCAGGAAGTGCAGGAACCAGTTACAGAGGGTGGTGTTCAGTCCCAAGGTCCTTAGCTTAGTGATGGACGTGGAGGGCACTATGGTGTTGAACGATGAGCTGTAGTCAATGAACAGCATTCTCACCTTTTCTCCAAGTGGGAAAGGGCAGTGTGGAGTGCAAAAGAGATTGCACCATCTGTGGATCTGTTGGTGCGGTATGCAAATTGGAGTGGGTCCAGGGTATCTGGGATGATGGTGTTGATGTGAGCCATGACCAGCCTTTCAAAGCATTTCATGGCTACAGATGTGAGTGCTATGGGGCGATAGTCTTTTAGACAGGTTACCATGGCATAAGGGACTATGGTGGTCTGCTTGAAACATTTAGGTATTACAGACTAGGTCAGGAAGAGGTTGAAAATGTCAGTGAAGACACTTACCAACTGGTCAGCACATGCTCTGAGTATGCGTCCTGGTAATCTGTCTGGCCCTGCAACCTTGTGAATGTTTACTTGTTTAAAGGTCTTGCTGACGTCGGCTACGGAGAGTGTGATCACACAGTCTAGCCTTGAAGGGAGCATAGAAGGCATTTAGCTCATCTGGTAGGCTCGCATCACTGGGCAGCTTGTGGCTGGGTTTCCCTTTGTAATCCTTGATAGTTTGCAAGCCCTGCCACATCCGACGAGTGTCAAAGCCGGTGTAGTAGGATTTGATCTTAGTCCTGTATTGACGCTTGCCTATTTGATGGTTCGTCGGAGAGCGTAGCGGGATTTCTTATATTTTATAAGCATCCGGATTAGCATCCCACTCCTTGAAAGTGGCAGCTCTAGCCTTTAGCTAGCCTTTAGCTCCTGTAATCCATGGCTTCTGGTTGGGACATATACGTACAGTCACTGTGGCGACAACGTCGATGCACTATTAATGAAGCCAGTTACTGGTGTGGTAAACTCATCAATGCCTTCGGATTAATCGGATGGAACATATTCCAGTCTGTGCCAGTCTAGCGAAACAGTGCTGTAGCTTAGTATCCGCTTCATTGGATCACTTCCATATTGAGCGCGTCACTGGTATTTCATGTTTGAGTTTTTGCTTGTAAGCAGGAATCAGGAGGATAGAGTTATGGCCAGATTTGTATGTGGAGTAAAGGTGATCTATAGTTTTTTCGCCTCTAGTTGTACAGATGATATGCTGGTATAAATGAGGTGAGATGGATTTCAGTTTTCCTGCATTAAAATCACTGGCCACTAGGAGCGCCACCTCTGGGTGAGCATTTTCTGGTTTTCTTATGGCCCTATACAGCTCATTGAGAGGTCTTACTGCCAGCATTAGTTTGTGGTGTTAAGTAGATAGCTACGAAAAATATAGATAAAAACTCTCTTGGTAAATAGTATGGTCTACAGCTTAACATGAGGTATTCTAACTCAGGTGAGTTTGCCTGACTCTGCTGTTCTGTCCTGACGATGTATAACAAAAACAGCTTTATTTTCCATGTATTGTTCATCCACAATTTGGAGAAACATAGGATATTACAGTTCTTCAGATCACGTTGATAGTATAGTCTCGAACGGAGCTCATCAAGTTTATTCTCCAGTGATTGCACGTTCGCCAATAGAACTGAGGTTTGAGGCGGTTTTTCCACTCACTGCAGAACACATGGTATGGTTTTAGAAAACACCAAACTGGCTTTATAGCATCTACAGAGACATCATTGTAGTGAACTGGGTAAGGCCAAAATGTAACAAATTTCACAACTTTAATTAGTTATTTCTCAATAATTATTTGGAGTCAGATGTCAAATGCATGCCAAACATCCATTCACCAAAGGACCTTTTTATGGATTTCATTTCAGGAAGATCCTAAACATCATAAATATATTTTGGCCATCCTGGCATAGAACTGCCCAATGCTACCCCATTTCACATACTTAAATATTCCAGTGCGTGTGTGTGTGTGGTTACATATATATATATATATAGAATGTGCGCATGTGGGTGTATTTGCAATTGTGCGTTGGAGCGAACCTGTGTGCAGGCATGTTATGTGTTTACTACCCACTGGGCACAGACGTCAGTTCAATGTCTAGTTTGATTTACACTGAGTCCCCAAAAAATGTCACTTAGTCATTGGAGTTAGGTTAAAAGTTAGGTGAAAAAAATACCAATTGCCCTTGCGTTGATTATTTTTTTGATTCAACCACTTTTTGCCCAGTGGGTATATGTTTGTGTTTGTGAGTACACTGTACACTCTTAGGAAAAAAGGTTCCAACAAAAGGTTTATACATTTATTTATTATTATTTAACCTTTATCCTGTTGGGGATAGGGGGCAGTATTTGCACGGCCGGATAAAAAACGTACCCGATTTAATCTGGTTACTACTCCTGCCCAGTAACTAGAATATGCATATAATTATTGGCTTTGGATAGAAAACACACTAAAGTTTCTAAAACTGTTTGAATGGTGTCTGTGAGTATAACAGAACTCATATGGCAGGCAAAAACATGAGAAAATTCCTTACAGGAAGTGGCCTGTCTGACCATTTCTTGCCCTCCTTGATCATCTCTAACAAAAACAGGGGATCTCTGGCATGACGTGACACTTCCTACGGCTCCCATAGGCTCTCAGAACCCGGGAAAAAGCTGAATGACGTAATTCCAGGCCCAGGCTGAAACACACTAGCGCTTTTGGCAAGTGCTCTATCAGAGGGCCATCAGACTGAGGCTCGTGCATGAGGGGATAGCATGCTTTTACTTTCGCTCTCTTTGTATTAAAAAACGATTTCCCGGTCGGAATATTATCACTTTTTTACGAGAAAAATGGCATAAAAATTGATTTTAAACAGCGGTTGACATGCTTCGAAGTACAGTAATGGAATATTTAGAATTTTTTTGTCACGAAATGCGTCGTGCTCGTAACCCTTATTTACCCTTTCGGATAGTGTCTTGAACGCACGAACAAAACGCCGCTATTTGGATATAACAATGGATTATTTGGGACCAAACCAACATTTGTTATTGAAGTAGAAGTCCTGGGAGTGCATTCTGACGAAGAACAGCAAAGGTAATAACATTTTTCTTATAGTAAATCTGACTTGGTGAGTGCTAAACTTGCTGGGTGTCTAAATAGCTAGCCCTGTGATGCCGGGCTATCTACTTAGAATATTGCAAAATGTGCTTTCACCGAAAAGCTATTTTAAAATCGGACATAGCGAGTGCATATAGGAGTTCTGTATCTATAATTCTTAAAATAATTGTTATGTTTTTTGTGAACGTTTATCGTGAGTAATTTAGTAAATTCACCGGAAGTGTTCGGTGGGAATGCTAGTCACATGCTAGTCACCTGCTAATGTAAAAAGCTGGTTTTTGATATAAATATGAACTTGATTGAACAGACATGCATGTATTGTATAACATAATGTCCTAAGATTGTCATCTGATGAAGATCATCAAAGGTTAGTGCTGCATTTAGCTGTGGTTTGGGTTTATGTGACATTATATGCTAGCTTGAAAAATGGGTGTCTGATTATTTATGGCTGGGTACTCTGCTGACATAATCTAATGTTTTGCTTTCATTGTAAAGCCTTTTTGAAATCGGACAGTGTGGTTAGATTAACGAGAGTCTTTAAAATGGTGTAAAATAGTCATATGTTTGAGAAATTGAAGTAATAGCATTTCTAAGGAATTTGAATAACGCGCCACGGGATTCATTACATTTACATTTAAGTCATTTAGCAGACGCTCTTATCCAGAGCGACTTACAAATTGGTGCATTCACCTTATGATATCCAGTGGAACAACCACTTTACAATAGTGCATCTAAATCTTTTAGGGGGGGGTTAGAAGGATTACTTTATCCTATCCCAGGTATTCCTTAAAGAGGTGGGGTTTCAGGTTTCTCCGGAAGGTGGTGATTGACTCCGCTGTCCTGGCGTCGTGAGGGAGCTTGTTCCACCATTGGGGTGCCAGAGCAGCGAACAGTTTTGACTGGGCTGAGTGGGAACTGTGCTTCCTCAGAGGTAGGGAGGCGAGCAGGCCAGAGGTGGATGAACGCAGTGCTCTTGTTTGGGTGTAGGGCCTGATCAGAGCCTGAAGGTACGGAGGTGCCGTTCCCCTCACAGCTCCGTAGGCAAGCACCATGGACTTGTAGCGGATGCGAGCTTCAAATGGAAGCCAGTGGAGAGAGCGGAGGAGCGGGGTGACGTGAGAGAACTTGGGAAGGTTGAACACCAGACGGGCTGCGGCGTTCTGGATGAGTTGTAGGGGTTTAATGGCACAGGCAGGGAGCCCAGCCAACAGCGAGTTGCAGTAATCCAGACGGGAGATGACAAGTGCCTGGACTAGGACCTGCGCCGCTTCCTGTGTGAGGCAGGGTCGTACTCTGCGAATGTTGTAGAGCATGAACCTACAGGATCGGGTCACCGCCTTGATGTTAGTGGAGAACGACAGGGTGTTGTCCAGGGTCACGCCAAGGTTCTTAGCACTCTGGGAGGAGGACACAAGGGAGTTGTCAACCGTGATGGTGAGATCATGGAACGGGCAGTCCTTCCCCGGGAGGAAGAGCAGCTCCGTCTTGCCGAGGTTCAGCTTGAGGTGGTGATCCGTCATCCACACTGATATGTCTGCCAGACATGCAGAGATGCGATTCGCCACCTGGTTATCAGAAGGGGGAAAGGAGAAGATTAATTGTGTGTCGTCTGCGTAGCAATGATAGGAGAGACCATGTGAGGATATGACAGAGCCAAGTGACTTGGTGTATAGTGAGAATAGGAGAGGGCCTAGAACAGAGCCCTGGGGGACACCAGTGGTGAGAACACGTGGTGCAGAGACAGATTCTCGCCACGCCACCTGGTAGGAGCGACCTGTCAGGTAGGACGCAATCCAAGCGTGGGCCGCGCCGGAGATGCCCAGCTCGGAGAGGGTGGAGAGGAGGATCTGATGGTTCACAGTATCAAAGACAGCAGATAGGTCTAGAAGGATGAGAGCAGAGGAGAGAGAGTTAGCTTTAGCAGTGCGGAGAGCCTCCGTGACACAGAGAAGAGCAGTCTCAGTTGAATGCCCAGTCTTGAAACCTGACTGATTAGGATCAAGAAGGTCATTCTGAGAGAGATAGCAGGAGAGCTGGCCAAGGACGGCACGTTCAAGAGTTTTGGAGAGAAAAGAAAGAAGGGATACTGGTCTGTAGTTGTTGACATCGGAGGGATCGAGTGTAGGTTTTTTCAGAAGGGGTGCAACTCTCGCTCTCTTGAAGACGGAAGGGACGTGGCCAGCGGTCAAGGATGAGTTGATGAGCAAGGTGAGGTAGGGGAGAAGGTCTCCGGAAATGTTCTGGAGAAGAGAGGAGGGGATAGGGTCAAGTGGGCAGTTTGTTGGGCGGCCGGCCGTCACGAGACGTGAGATTTCATCTGGAGAGAGAGGGGAGAAAGAGGTCAAAGCACAGGGTAGGGCAGTGTGAGCAGGACCAGCGGTGTCGTTTGGCTTAGCAAACGAGGATCGGATGTCATCAACCTTCTTTTCAAAATGGTTGACGAAGTCATCCGCAGAGAGGGAGGAGGGGGGGGGAGGAGGATTCAGGAGGGAGGAGAAGGTAGCAAAGAGTTTCCTAGGGTTAGAGGCAGATGCTTGGAATTTAGAGTGGTAGAAAGTGGCTTTAGCAGCAGAGACAGAAGAGGAAAATGTAGAGAGGAGGGCGTGAAAGGATGCCAGGTCCGCAGGGAGGCGAGTTTTCCTCCATTTCCGCTCGGCTGCCCGGAGCCCTGTTCTGTGAGCTCGCAGTGAGTCGTCGAGCCACGGCGCAGGAGGGGAGGACCGAGCCGGCCTGGAGGATAGGGGACAGAGAAAATCAAAGGATGCAGAAAGGGAGGAGAGGAGGGTTGAGGAGGCAGAATCAGGAGATAGGTTGGAGAAGGTTTGAGCAGAGGGAAGAGATGATAGGATGGAAGAGGAGAGAGTAGCGGGAGAGAGAGAGCGAAGGTTGGGACGGCGCAATACCATCCGAGTAGGGGCAGAGTGAGAAGTGTTGGATGAGAGCGAGAGGGAAAAGGATACAAGGTAGTGGTCGGAGACTTGGAGGGGAGTTGCAATGAGATTAGTGGAAGAACAGCATCTAGTAAAGATGAGGTCAAGCGTATTGCCTGCCTTGTGAGTAGGGGGGGAAGGTGAGAGGGTGAGGTCAAAAGAGGAGAGGAGTGGAAAGAAGGAGGCAGAGAGGAATGAGTCAAAGGTAGACGTGGGGAGGTTAAAGTCACCCAGAACTGTGAGCGGTGAGCCATCCTCAGGAAAGGAACTTATCAAGGTGTCAAGCTCATTGATGAACTCTCCAAGGGAACCTGGAGGGCGATAAATGATAAGGATGTTAAGCTTGAAAGGGCTGGTAACTGTGACAGCATGGAATTCAAATGAGGAGATAGACAGATGGGTCAGGGGAGAAAGAGAGAATGTCCACTTGGGAGAGATGAGGATTCCAGTGCCACCACCCCGCTGGCTCGATGCTCTAGGGGTATGCGAGAACACGTGGGCAGACGAGGAGAGAGCAGTAGGAGTAGCAGTGTTATCTGTGGTAATCCATGTTTCCGTCAGCGCCAGGAAGTCTAGGGACTGGAGGGTAGCATAGGCTGAGATGAACTCAGCCTTGTTGGCCGCAGACCGGCAGTTCCAGAGGCTGCCGGAGACCTGGAACTCCACGTGGGTCGTGCGCACTGGGACCACCAGGTTAGAGTGGCAGCGGCCACGCGGTGTGAAGCGTTTGTATGGCCTGTGCAGAGGGGAGAGAACAGGGATAGACAGACACATAGTTGACAAGCTACAGAAGAGGCTACGCTAATGCAAAGGAGATTGGAATGACAAGTGGACTACACGTCTCGAATGTTCAGAAAGTTAAGCTTAGGTTGCGAAAATCTTATTGACTAAAATGACGAAAATGCTAGCTAACTAACACAACGCTACACTAATCAAGTCGTTCCGTTGTAATGTAATAGTTTCTACAGTGCTGCTAGTCGGTAGAGGTTGGCTATTATACAAAAGCAACTTTGTAGCTAGCTAACATAACACTAATCAAGACGTTCCTTTGTAATGTATTTAGTTTCTACAATGCTGCTCGTCGGTAATAGTTGGCTAGGTATGGAACAATGGCGTCGTGGGGGACGGAAATAGCTGGCTAGCTAACCTAGCTAACCTCGATAATTACTAAACTACACAATTATCAAGCTATGACAAAGACAACTATGTAGCTAGCTAGCTAACACTGCACTAGTCAAATCGTTCCGTTGTAATGTATTAGTATCTACAGCGCTGCTAGTCGGTAACGGTTGGCTAGCTAGCAAACCCACTAGCTAGCAGTGGGTTTGATGACTAGGTGTGTTGACTAAGTCTGGAGTCTGGACAAGGCGTCGCGGCTGGCTAGCTAACCTCGATAATTACTCTAAACTACACAATTATCTTAGATGCAAAGACAGCAAAGACAACTATGTAGCTAGCTAGCTAACTAACATTACACTAATCAAGTCGTTCCGCTGTAATGTAATAGTTTCTACAGTGCTGCTAGTCGGTAGAGTTTGGCTAGCTAGCAGTGTTGACTAGCTAGCAGCTAGCAGCTAGCAGCTAGCAGTGTTGACTACGTTAGGAGGACGAAAAAATAGCTAGCCTCGATAATTACTCTAATTACTCTAAACTACACAATTATCTTTGATAGCTAAGAAAAATTGCTCAGATCAAACAAACCAAACCGTTGTAATGTAAAGAAGTGTAATATTACCTGTGGAGCGAAGCGAAGTGCGACTGCTCGCTCCGGACCAACTGGCTGTTGAGTAGGTGGGACACAAGCGTCCCACCTAGCCCAGAGAGGTTATCTAACTAGGTAAGTCCGTTAAGAACAAATTCTTATTTACAATGATGGCCAAGTTTTTCGGCTTTCCCCATAGGATAACAATTTCTGGTTCCATGGGTAAAATCCTTTCGGGTTCCATGGAGAACCCTCTGTGACAAGAGTTCTACATGGAACCCAAAAGGGTTCTGCTTGGAACCATAAGGGTTCTACCTGGAACCAAAAAGGGTTCTTCAAAGGGTTCGCCTATGGGGACAGCTGAAGAACCCTTTTAGGTTCTTTTTTTTAAAGAGAGTACATATGTGTGTGAATATATATGTATGTGTTTGTTGGGCTTCTTTTATTGTTCTTGGCGATCAGCCTTGTTAATCAATTCCATCACCACTCTTTCATTCCCCTTCCTCTTGTTGTACCACAGAGACAGTCTGCTTTATGGTCCTGATTGCTGCCTCCCCGGAGCTCCAGTTATGTAGCTGAGCTTGAATTACATGAAGTGATAATAAAGATGTTGTCACAGCTTTACTTTCTTTCTTCTGTCAAGGGAGGGTCCTGACCTATCTACAGAGCGAGGCCTTTGGTTGGCCCCTCTCCTCTTCAACTCCTCTCTTCACCTCCTGCTTCTCATCCTCTGGCTTATGGATGCTGTTCATGTGCCCCGTAACCGCGGCAATACAGATGTGTCTCGCACCTCAGTTTGGACCAATCATAATTAAGGCTAGGACTTTTTCATGACTTGACCAGGAAGACATCTGGGTCTCAATTGTAGTATAACACTATGGTTTCCACTAGTTACCACAGCCACAAATGCAAAATTGCCTATATTGTAAAAATGTTATTTTTGGTCTTAATTTAAGGTTAAGGTTAGGCATAAGGTTAGCACTGTGGTTAAGGTTAGGGTTAAGGTTAGGTTTAAGTTGAAAATCTAATTTTAAGAAGAGAAATTGTAGAACTAGTTGGCTTAACACTACATCATAGGGAAAACACATGGATACTGTTACAAACACGTCACAACTCCACTTTCTGTTTTCCAGAACCCCCCCCCCCATGTTTTACTGTTGTATCCATTAATCTGACACTGCTGTGATCAGGTGGGGCTCAGGTACTTGCGGCATCATAATATTATGAACTATGTAAAATGTCAATGAACAAAAGGACCACCAAAAATAGTATTATGAACAAGAAAGATGTAAATACTATCAATAATAAATAGATGGCAAAAAATCAGATTATGAACGCCATCGTGGATGTTGTCCTACTTTCTTTTATACCTTAGAGAGAGAGAGGGGGTTGGATGGAGGGAGGGAGGATAGTTCTGGGAAGAGCCTTGTGACTCAGACATCTGGTGTGGTGGTTGTTTTGGAAAGATGGAGCTAGACGAAGCATGTCAGGAGAGCGGTGCATCTCAGAGTGCAGCATCCTCAGACTGCCTACATGTGCAGGTCCTGATGTTGGCCTAGTTAGACCTGCGTGTGTATAAGTTCAGGTCCAAAACACTCCTCAACAGAAACAACAAGCAAACCTATTTCCAAAGACATTTAATGTGGATGAGTGATGTGATGTTGCTGTGTGGGTGGGTGACACAGAACTGCATTATGTGTACAGACTGGAGCCTCTGACTTGGGCTGGTTGTCTGTCACCAGGTCTACATGTGTGCTTCCACTCTGTACCGTTAGGTTGTGGTTGTGTTGACTAGACTTCAGATGCCCTCCATCTGGAGAGCCTTTTGGGATGATAGTTGCTCAGGGATGAGGTAAAGGAACCATACGATAGCTATAGTCTTACTGCACACACGGATGTAGAGGGTTCAAGATGCTGGTCATGGCTGGTGTTTTAGCAGGTTCAGACATGGAAAGGGAGGAGATTGGTAGAGGATAGATGCAAATGGAAAATACACAGCTGACAGGCACATGTGTTATGTTTGAGGGGCTATACAGCTGCTGTTTGACCACGGTGTGTGTGCAGGGGATGGCTACAGGAATTTGTATTGAATACTGTACTTTGCTAATGGCTTTGCACACAGGGAGCCATCAGAGCTCAGACGGTCCTGGATAAAATGAGTAAATGACTCAGTAAAAGAAAAATCCACATATGTTAAGGTTCTGAGGCAACTGAAGTAATGAGTTCTAAGGAAAGTGCATCTTATTGGGTCATTTTGTTTGTGAGTCTGTTTTGAGTTTAGTTTCTGACCCTTAACCACAGTAAAGCGAGACAAATGTGAAAGTTCACTCACGGAACTGAAGAGATAAGCTAAAGGTTTTGATATCCTGCCTAGATTTACATTTAGCGATTTAGCAGATTTATTAATTTTTATTTAAATGTGTACTTAACCTTTATTTAGTCATTTAGCAGATACTCTTATTCAGAGTCACATTCCTTAGTTGAATGGTTCCTGCTGTGTAGTAAGCCTATCATACCAAGGCTAACAGGTCATTTGAATAGTTCTAAACTCTTGGAGAAGTGGGAAATTTACCATTGTAAAATAACTACACTTTTCAATCTCTTATGAGCAGTACTATTTCACCCTCTGCTGGTTTAGGTAGGTGGTTGGACTATCCACAAGATCAGGGGGTGTATTAATTAGTGCACACTGAGCAAACCGTAGCAAAATGTTTTGCACAGACAAGTTTGGGTAGTCCTTCTCTATTTCGGCCCATTTGCTTCCTTTTTGTGCCTAGTGAATACGATTTAATTGCTTTCCAATAGCCTTTCACCAAAATAGTTTTTGATGTCTCACAATGTAGTTAAGTTTGCAAGACGGGTCTTCTGTTCAGAAATTATCATTAGTAATAAACTTACATAGGTAGCCATAATTTGTCACCATTTTTGTTTAAACACATTGGGAATGGGACCCTAAATGCTGAGATGTGAAGCGTTTGGAATTTAAGACACTGTTCCTCTGAATATAAACCACTAGAGGGTACCACAGTATTATAAATCACAAGATATACTTGTACTCTTAACATTGAGTTCCTGTCAGTGTAATAAACTCCAAAGATGTCCCCAGCAGAGAGAGGTACTAACACTCACAACCCATTATGGCTACAGACAATGGTGAATTAGGACGACGTTGCTGCTAGAAACTGATCTATATTCATTTTTTATTTTATTTTTATCAATGGTTCAGGTTTGGATTTGTGAAGGGTAAGCTGATCCTAGATCTGTACATAAGGGCAAGGTCTGATTTGGAGCTAGTTACTGTACAATGTGGTTGTTTCTTTGTGTGCGTGTGGAATGCTGAGGGCAAGTGCCATCTATTTAGTGAGGCTGTAATCTTCACAGAATCCCAGCAATGCATAGACAGACAGTTGCTACCATTGGCCAGGAAATCTGATTTACCTCAGGGAACTGTACACACAGACACACACACAATCCTTTGATCTGTTAGAGTCGTGGTTAAAGTAATAGACTTGGCCATAGGGGCCAGAGAGGAAAGCACACTGAGACACTGATGGATTACAGTATTACAGTAAGTATTACTGTTCATGGATTTTTAAATCCAAATGATGACAAAAGAGAATGTGACTAATGTTGATTGAAGACCTGGTTGTCAATTCTGTACAATACCGAAGCCAGGAAATGGCTCATGAGTGCTGAGGTTCAGTTGACTGTACGGTGTGCATGAGCTCTATGTTATGTATCCCGCTGTGACTCCCCACATCGCCATAACATACTGACCCTTATCCTACTGTATCCCACTGAGAAATTAGCCCCATATCCTCTCACTCCTGGACCTGTGTGTTTTCTCTTCCAGAGAATTTACATAGACTTATGAACTCAGATAAACTCACTCACACAGCAAGCTATAATCCTATATGGAACTAATCATGAAAAGACTAGTCTATGTGTGTCTTCAGTAAAGTGTCAGTTTTGACTGTTAAGAGTAAAACAGGGGTCTGGGTTGTGCTGTTTTGGAGAGTAATCCAGGACTTCCGTGGACACACTGACATCTTATTCAGCTCTGGAGATGCTGGCTAATCTGAATATCAAAGCTATGTTGTGCTGAACTGGCTTCTAAGAGAATGGAAATGAGGCGGAGAAAAATGTGCTCAAATGGAAAAGGAGACAACAAGTTTTCTTTCTACTGCTTTGGTCTCCTGGAATGCCTATGATGATCTCAGGGCTGAATTCAATGAAAGCTGCAGTGTATTGTCATGTAATCTTTGCAAACTCTAAATATGTAATTTCTTTACCTAAAACATGCCTTCTTACTATGAATCAAGCAACATTATTTTCCTACAGTTTTATGTTGCTACATTGTGCGTTTGATTGAATTACAAGTCTTAGGACAGTGATTCATTCTGATGGCCTCCTCTCTTAACTGCTCTCTGCACACTTCAGTCGAAGTGTTGATTACTCACGCAGTGACCTGTGTCCATGTACCCAGTCTACCTATGTTTCAACAGCTCACGGTGCACTTAGCATGGCTACTCTGTCTGCTGCTGGCCTATCAGTGGAATGGCAGGCCGATATCGTCATGCATTGTTCCTGGGCTCTTAAGTGTTACCAAGATAACTTCAGCAATACAACTCACTGTGTGTGTCAGAGCCCAACTTCGTCGGGATCAGTGTCCCATCCACAGGACAGTTGAGCTAACGTAGGCTAATGCAATTAGCATGAGGTTGTAAGTAACAACAACATTTCCTAGGACATAGACATATCTGATATTGGCAGAAAGCTTAAATTCTTGTTAATCTAACTGCACTGTCCAATTTACAGTAGCCATTACAGTGAAAGAATACCATGCTATTGTTTGAGAGTGCACAAGGGACAAGGGACAGGGGGACAGGGATTCGATCCAGCAACCTTTCAGGTACTGGGCCAATGCTCTGCTGGCTCAACGCTCTACTGGCTCAACGCTCTAACCACTAGGCTACCTGCCGCCCCTGTTGATTTAACACTGGAGAATTTGCTGTGCACAAACATTCTGTTGGCCTGGTCTCACTCATGTCTCATCCATGTTACTACTCTAATTTATTATCCTTCCCTTTCAACACCCAGCCTTTGTGCCACTCGTGGCAGCCATTTATGAATGAATGTAATAAATTGATAAACATTGTAAATAGGCTGAGCAATTTATTTATACCCTGTCTCTTTGAACAGCCAGAGGAGGCAAATGTAAGGACAGATAACAGTGCATGGTATGACAGGATATGATGATTCAACAGTAAAATATAGACTGATACAGCTAGCTCTTCTTCCCAAAGCTTTTACTGCCCTGTAGGGTTCCTACATGATGACGTGCTCCAATGATGGAGAGAGCAATAAAGAGGGAGTCAGAGTTGAGTTATCCGTGTTATTGTAACCTCATGCAGTACCATGAACACAGCTCTCACAGTATAACTCTAGTCAGAATAGAGAGGGCATGGAGGGTAAATGTTATTGATGAAAAGAGTCCTGGAGGCAAATCGCTGGTCACGAGAGGCCAAACGGGGAACATGGAGGCGAAACAGACACAAGGGTCCTATTTTATGTTTTTTTCAGTGATCGACTGTGTTTTATGGACACGTTTCATGTTTACTCTTACTTTGTAATTATGACACATTTCCCATGGTCAAGAGCTGGGGTCCCTGACCTGCCTGTGCCTGGTCTCTTTCCCACATTTCTGCCTGTGAGTCATACAGTACTGTAAACGTCTGGAGAGGACAACACAGAGAGGAATGTTTAGAATATGTCCTCAGTACCAAGACTCATTGGCTTATATTACAAAATAAAGGATACAGAAATGTCTGAGCTTCATGTATGCCCTACACATAAATGCTTCGATAGTGAAATGTTATGAAAATGTGCCATGTGTGAAAGCCCACATGAAAAAATACTATAGTTTACTATAGTATAAATAATGTAGTATTACCATAGTTAAACAATTGTAGTGTTTTTGCAGACGTTACTATACTGTAGTATTTACTTTAGTGTTTGCATATATTACTGTAGTATACTATACAGCCTTACCAAGCAGAAAGGCAGTAACTGCTCACTGCTCCTGCCTCTATTGTATTGTGTTTTGGAGAAAATGGGGGTCATGTTAGCAGTAACTGCATAAAGTTACTGTGAAACCAAGGTAAATAAAAACAATTTTTCTCAGTTCCACACTATGTGCAGTTACTGCCTTTTTGCTTGGTAGGGCAGTATAGTATTTACAGTTTACTATCGTATAAATACTGTAGTATTACTATAGTTAAAAAACAGTAGTGTTTTTGCGGACTGTAGTATACTGTAGTATTTACTATGGTGTTTTTGCAGATATTACTGTAGGAGACGTGACGTGAACCAACTCAAACAACTGTAAACTAGGTGCAGTATCTTCATGAAGGATAAGAAGAGAAATTAAGCAAATGCTATTGGTGTTCTAAATCAAATTGTTCTTACAGTGAAATGCTTACTTACAAGTCCTTAACCAACAATGCAGTTTTAAGAAAAATGTGTTAAAAGTATTTACTAAAATAAACTGAAGTAAAAAAAAAAAATTTAAATAAAGAAGAAATTGAAAAATAACAAATAATTAAAGAGCAACAATAAAATAACAGTAACGAGGCTATATACACGGGGTACCGGTACAGAGTCAATGTGCAGGGGCACAGGTTAGTCGAGGTAATCAAGGTAATATGTACATGTAGGTAAAGTGACTATGCATAGATAATAAACAGAGAGTGGCAGCATGGTAAAAATAGCGGGGGGGGTCAATGCAAATAGTTCGGGTAGCCATTTGATTAGCTGTTCAGGAGTCTTATGGTTTCACATCGGTTACACTCACTCCCCTTTTGACCTCCTTTTCCGCAGAAACCTGAGATCCGGGTCAGCAGCATCAATGTAACAGTATAGCTTCTGTCCCTCTCCTCGCCCCTACCTGGGCTCTAACCAGGGACCCTCTGCACACATCAACAACTGCCTCCCACGAAGCATCGTTACCCATCGCTCCACAAAAGCCGCGGCCCTTACAAAGCAAGGGGAACAACTACTTCAAGGTCTCAGAATGAGTGACGGCACCTATTGAAACGCTATTAGCGCACACCCCACTAACAAGCTAGCCATTTCACATCGGTTACACTTGGGGGTAGAATTAAGAAGCTTTTTGGACCTAGACTTGGCGCTCCGGTACCGCTTGCTGTGCGGTAGCAGCGAGAACAGTCTATGAATAGGGTGGCTGGAGTCTTTGGCAATTTTTAGGGCCTTCCTCTGACACCGCCTAGTATAGAGGTCCTGGATGGCAGGAAGCTTGGCCCCAGTGATGTACTGGGCCATGCGCACTACCCTCTGTAGTGCCTTGAGGTCTGAGGCCGAGCAGTTGCCATACCAGGCGGTGATGCAACCAGTCAGGATGGTCTCGATGGTGCAGCTGAATAACTTTTTGAGGATCTGAGGACCCATGCCAAATCTTTTCAGTCACCTAAGGGGTAATAGGCGTTGTCATGCCCTCTTCATGACTGTCTTGGTGTGTTTGGACCATGATAGTTCGTTGGTGATGTGGACACCGAGGAACTTGAAGCTCTCAATCTGCTCCACTACAGCCCCGTCGAAGAGAATGAGGGCATGCTCGGCCCTACTTTTCCTGTAGTCCATGATCATCTCCTTTGTCTTGATCACGTTGAAGGAGAGGTTGTTATCCTGGCACCACACTGCCAGGCCTCTGAGCTCTTCCCTATAGGCTGTCTCGTCATTGTCGGTGATCAGGCCTACCACTGTTGTGTCATCGACAAACTTAATGATGGTGTTGGAGTCGTGCTTGGCCATGCAATCATGGGTGAACAGGGAGTACAGGAGGGGACTGAGCATGCACCCCTTAGGGGCCCCTGTGTTGAGGATCAGCGTGGCAAATGTGTTGTTACCTACCCTTACTACCTGGGGTCGGCCCTTCAGGAAGTCCAGGATCCAGTTGCAGAGGGAGGTGTTTATTCCCAGGGTCCTTAGCTTAGTGATTAGCTTTGAGGGCACTATCGTCGGATGGGGCCACAGTGTCTCCTGACCCCTCCTGTCTCAGCCTCCAGTATTTATGCTGCAGTAGTTTATTGTCTGGGGGCTAGGGTCAGTCTGTTATATCTGGAGTATTTCTCCTGTCTTATCCGGTGTCCTGTGTGAATTTAAGTATGCTCTTTCTAATTCTCTCTTTCTCTCTTTCTTTCTCTCTCTCTTGGAGGACCTGAGCCCTAGGACCATGCCTCAGGACTACCTGACATGATGACTCCTTGCTGTCCCCAGTCCACCTGGCCGTGCTGCTGCTCCAGTTTAAACTGTTCTGCCTGCGGCTATGGAACCCTGACCTGTTCACTGGACGTGCTACCTGTCCCAGACCTGCTGTTTTCAACTCTCTAGAGACAGCAGGAGCGGTAGAGATACTCTCAATGATCGGTTATGAAAAGCCAACTGACATTTACTCTTGAGGTGCTGACTTGTTGCACCCTCGACAACTGTGATTATTATTATTTGACCATGCTGGTCATTTATGAACATTTGAACATCTTGGCCATGTTCTGTTATAATCTCCACCCGGCACAGCCAGAAGAGGACTGGCCACCCCTCATAGCCTGGTTCCTCTCTAGGTTTCTTCCTAGGTTTTGGCCTTTCTAGGGAGTTTTTCCTAGCCACCGTGCTTCTACACCTGCATTGCTTGCTGTTTGAGGTTTTAGGCTGGGTTTCTGTACAGCACTTTGAGATATCAGCTGATGTAAGAAGGGCTATATAAATACATTTGATTTGATTTTACTATTTACATTTACGTCATTTAGCAGACACTCTTATCCAGAGCGACTTACAAATTGGTGCATTCACCTTATGATATCCAGTGGAACAACCACTTTACAATAGTACATCTATATATTTTTTTGGGGGGGGGGGCTAGAAGGATTACTTAATCCTACCCCAGGTATTCCTTAAAGAGGTGGGGTTTCAGGTGTCTCCGGAAGGTGGTGATTGACTCTGCTGTGAGGGAGCTTGTTCCACCATTGGGGTGCCAGAGCAGCGAACAGTTTTGACTGGGCAGAGCGGGAACTGTGCTTCCGCAGAGGTAGGGAGGCGAGCAGGCCAGAGGTGGATGAACGCAGTGCCCTTCTTTGGGTGTAGGGACTGATCAGAGCTTGAAGGTACGGAGGTGCCGTTCTCCTCACAGCTCCGTAGGCAAGCACCATGGTCTTGTAGCAGATGAGAGCTTCAACTGGAAGCCAGTGGAGTGTGTGGAGGAGCGGGGTGATGTGAGAGAACTTGGGAAGGTTGAACACCAGACGGGCTGCGGCGTTCTGGATGAGTTGTAGGGGTTTAATGGCACAGGCAGGGAGCCCCGCCAACAGCGAGTTGCAGTAATCCAGACGGGAGATGACAAGTGCCTGGATTAGGACCTGCGCCGCTTCCTGTGTGAGGCAGGGTCGTACTCTGCGAATGTTGTAGAGCATGAACCTACAGGATCCGGTCACCGCCTTGATGTTAGCGGAGAACGACAGGGTGTTATCCAGGGTCACGCCAAGGCTCTTAGCACTCTGGGAGGAGGACACAATGAAGTTGTCAACTGTGATGGCGAGATCATGGAACGGGCAGTCCTTCCCCAGGAGGAGGAGCAGCTCCGTCTTGCCGAGGTTCAGCTTGACTATGGTGTTGAACGCTGAGCTGTAGTCAATGAACAGGGTTCTTACATAGGTGTTCCTTTCGTCCAGGTGGGAAAGGGCAGTGTGGAGTGCAATAGAGATTGCGTGATCTGTGGATCTGTTGGGGCGGTATGCAAATTGGAATGGGTCTAGGGTTTCTGGGATAATTGTGTTAATGTGAGCCATGACCAGCCTTTCAAAGCACTTTATGGCTACAGACGTGAGTGCTAAGGGTCGGTAGTCATTTAGGCAGGTTACTTTGGTGTTCTTGGGCACAGGGACTATGGTGGTCTACTTGAAACATGTTGGTATTACAGACTCGGTCAGGGAGAGGTTGAAAATGTCAGTATAGACACTTGCCAGTTGGTCAGCTCATGCTCGGAGTACACATCCTGGTAATCCGTCAGGCCCTGTGGCCTTGTGAATATTGACCTGTTTAAAGGTCTTGCTCACAACGGCTACAGACAGCGAAATCACACAGTCGTCCGGAACAGCTCGTGCTCTCATGCATGCTACAGTATTGCTTGCCTCAAAGCGCGCATAGAAATAATTTTGCTCATCTGATAGGATCGTGTCACTGGGCAGCTCGCAGCTGTGCTTCCCTTTGTAGTCCGTAATAGTTTGCAAGCCCTGCCACATCCAACGATTGTCGGAGCTGCTGTAGTAGGATTCGATCTTCGTCCTGTATTGATGCTTTGACTATTTGATGGTTCGTCGGAGGGCATAGCAAGATTTCTTATAAGCGTCCGAGTTAGAGTCCCGCTCCTTGAAAGCGGCAGCTCTATCCTTTAGCTCAGTGCGGATGTTGCCTGTAATCCATGGCTTCTGGTTGGGGTATGTACGCACGGTCACTGGAGGGACAACGTCACAGATGCACATCAATGCACTTATCTATGAAGCCAGTGACTACTTGGGTATCGTCTGCTACTTAACATTTACATTATTGGTCTTTAAGCGTCCCTGTGGCTCAGTTGGTAGAGCATGGTGTTTGCAACGCCAGTATGGTGTGTGCAACGCCAGCGTTGTGGGTTCGATTCCCATGGGGGGCCAGCACAAAAAAAAAAGAAATGTATGCATTCACTACTGTAAGTCACTCTGCATAAGAGTGTCTGCTAAATGACTAAAATGTAAAAATGTTAAGAGTATCTTATCTACGCCAAAAAACATTTAGACTACCATGTTCATAGTAGCAGTGTTACAGTCCAAGCCCTGTTTTCTCCCTCAGTAATACACTCTGCCCTCACTTTACTGTGACTCTGTAGCTTTAAATCCAGCTATATCTTACCTCTATTCCCCAGTTGACCAGCTTTTTGGGGAGTTTTTTTACCTTAAAAGGACATGCCTAGTTGAGCTGTGGTTTCCTGTGGGAGGCCTTTCCTCTCTCCGCCTGTGGAACTGAGGGCCTGGACCTGCCACTCCTCCCCTGTCCCTCTCTCTCGCTCTATGGTTCTCCCTTTCCAAAGGAAAGTCCTGGCCACTCCCTCATACACTCCCTCACACACATACACCCCCCCACTCTCTCCCCACACACATACACATGTTCACTTCTGGTCTCTTTCCTGTTCTAGGCGGAGTAGAGCACAGTACCCACAAAGCCAGATGTACTGTACACAGCGGGTGTGTGGCCCTATGGGCCGGCTCTCTCTTTCTGTCTCTGCTGTCCCTTCCAGTCCAAGCTGACCTGGCTCCTTACTTAACAGAGGTTAAATATACTTTAAGGCGTTCCTCATCTCTCTCATGCTGCTTTACATGTTTCACTAAAGAACCCAAAAGTCAGAGCCCAATGATTCAAATGCCTTAAGAAGGATAGTGTAGATATTTCCAAACCATTTGACTGCCCATTGCTACTACACAATAATGAGAGGCTGGGTGGGGTGGGTGGAAGAGACAGTGAGAAATGAAGAGAGAGACATAGCCGCGGGAAGCAGGAGTGCTGAAGGTACTGAAGAACCCCCGGCTAAATCAACATTTAAAGATTATTTTGTAATTTTTGTAAGGAGAAAATGTTGTGATCTAGGCCTTTATTAATCCAGCGGACAGTATGAGTGAAGAAAAAGAGGGGGAGAGAGAGCACTTCAAGTACTAGGTGCTCATTGAAACATTAAATCATCCTTAGTCCATAACATCCTCTGTGAGGAGCATCCTCCTGATTCCTCCTCAGACCAGACAATAGTAAATTACTCAGTCATCTCATGTCCATATAAGTTATACTTTCACATGTTGAGAAAAGCTCCTGATCTACTGACTACTGTGGACAATTGCCACAGGTCTTGGTGTGTCAATCAGTAATTTAAAAAAATGTTATCTTTATTTAACTAGGCAACTCAGTTAAGAACAAATTCTTATTTTCAATGACGGCCTAGGAACAGTGGGTTAACTGCCTTGTTCAGGGGGCAGAACGACAGATTTTTACCTTGTCAGCTCAGTTATTCGATCTTGCAACCTTCTGGTTACTAGTCCAACAGCTCTAACCACCAGGCTACCTGCCGCCCCTCGTCACTAGGTTGGATATGAGCACTTAATCATCCCTGTTGAGGAAATAGGTCTTGCAGCATCACAAGCGTGTGAAGGAAACACAGCATACTGAATACAGTAATCAGAACTCATACAATAACTACTGTATTAATCTGAGTAATATTAATATTTGGAATAGATCTATCTCACCATCTCTCTCGCTATCTCTCCCTCTCTTCAATGGGCTTTTTTGGCATGGGAAACATGTTTATATTGCCAAAGCAAGTAAAATGGATAAACAAAAGTGAAATAAACAATCTCTCTCTCTCCAGTGATATCAATGCTTCACGAGTGAGGGATCAGATTACTGTTTGTGTGCCTCCTGCTCATTATAAGCCCATCTAAACTTTTGCAACAGGTTTCTGTCACCAACATGCCTCCATTCATTTAGAATTGTCCTATCTGGATTATTGTCTTCTGATCAGAACAAATCAAGAATTGTGGACATGATGTGAACATTGGAGACCAAACCTGATAGACTAAACCTTGTAATTGTCCTGCAATGGTTGGTGACGTGCCTACAGCCCATTCAGTCTCCAGTAGGGGGTAAAGTGAGCATTGTGACTCAGTATTTTGTGATCAATCAATCAATCAATCAATCAATCAAATGTATTTATAAAGCCCTTCTTACATCAGCTGATGTCACAATGTGCTGCTGTACAGAAACCCAGCCTAAAACCCCAAACAGCAAGCAATGCAGGTGTAGAAGCACGGTGGCTAGGAAAAACTCCCTAGAAAGGCCAGAACCTAGGAAGAAACCTAGAGAGGAACCAGGCTATGGGGGGTGGCCAGTCCTCTTCTGGCTGTGCCAGGTGGAGATTATAACAGAACATGGCCAAGATGTTCAAATGTTCATAGATGACCAGCAGGGTCAAATAATAATAATAATCACAGTGGTTGTAGAGGGTGCAACAGGTCAGCACCTCAGGAGTAAATGTCAGTTGGCTTTTCATAGCCGATCATTCAGAGTATCTCTACCTCTCCTGCTGTCTCTAGATAGTTGAAAACAGCAGGTCAGGGACAGGTAGCACGTCCAGTGAACAGGTCAGGGTTCCATAGCCGCAGGCAGAACAGTTTAAACTGGAGCAGCAGCACGACCAGGTGGACTGGGGACAGCAAGGAGTCATCAGGCCAGGTAGTCCTGAGGCATGGTCCTAGGGCTCAGGTCCTCGAGAGAAAGAAAGAAAGAAAGAAAGAAAGAAAGAAAGAAAGAAAGAGAGAATTAGAGAGAGCATACTTAAATTCACACATGACACCGGATAAGACAGGTGAAATACTCCAGATATAACAGACTGACCCTAGCCCCCGACACAAACTATTGCAGCATAGATACTGGAGGCTGAGACAGGAGGGGTCGGGAGACACTGTGGCCCCGTCTGACGATACCCCCGGACAGGGCCAAACAGGCAGGATATAACCCCACCCACTTTGCCAAAGCACAGCCCCCACACCACTAGAGGGATATCTTCAACCACCAACTTACCATCCTGAGACAAGGCCGAGTATAGCCCACGAAGATCTCCCCCACGGCACAAACCCAAGGAGGGGGTGCCAACCCGGACAGGAAGATCACGTCAGTGACTCAACCCACTCAAGGGACGCACGACATAATGACATAATTCCAATAGGTGTGTGTGTTATAGAAGAGGAGAACATCATGGCTAATAACAGAGACCAGGTGGTTTACTGTCCAGGATGAGTCATAGTCAGAGAGTCAGAGAGAGGGATAGGAGGGATTACAAGGTGATGAATGGAACTGGAGGTGTAGTTCAGGCCTGCTTTCATTTCTATGACTGGGAGAGAATGAGAGCCATGACTCCATGGTTTTGTGTTCAACATTGTGATACGGAAGAAGACCGAGAAAGCATGACTGTTTTAAAAATTTTGAGAAGTGTAACTACATTGTCATTAATTGTTTAAATAGTGGAAATTAACTTGTTCATATAGGTTTACCAGTCATAAAATCTTATGGTTATGGTAGGAGTAGGATTCCTTGTCACGGCCGTCGTAGTGAATGGACCAAGGCGCAGCGGGTTGAGTGCTCATTCTGACGTTTATTTTAAATAACCACGAACACTTCACAAAACAAGAAAACGGACGACAATATAACAGTTTACAGGCAAACCCTAGCAGTGCAAAAACAACCTCCCACAATTCCCAAAACAAACATACTCCTAATTATAGGACCTTCAATCAGAGGCAACGATCCACAGCTGCCTCCAATTGAAGCCCCCAATCCCAAATACCTAAACATAGAAATATACAATATAGAACTAAACCAAAACCCCGGAATACATAAATCAAACGCCCCTCTACATAAACACACACACAAACACTCCCTGAACCACATAAAACAAATACCCCCTGCCACGTCCTGACCAAACTATAATACCAAATAACCCCTTTACTGGTCAGGACGTGACAGCAGATAAAATTAGGAAAACAAATGTATGTCTAAGAGTTGTTTAGAGCCGTGCAGATTCCTAATCAATGCCAGAATGAATATCCATCAATTCCATCACAACTCTCCCCCCTTTCCTACACACGCACCCCATTACTTACGTCAGACCAGTATAATTCATGGTTATAAATCAAAACCATACACTAGTACCAGCTATTCAAACTCAGTTGGCAAAATATTTCATATTGGTCTAACATCTTTTGAATAATTTCTGTGGCTTCTCTTCTGAAACAGAAGGCGGGCCTGAAACTGTGGGACAGCATATTAAAAGCGCTAAATTATGCTCCAGAGTTTCTGCCACAGAGAGAGGGAACATGATGAAATATTCCGAAGTATTTCTGATCTCTGGATCCAGAGTGTTCTGAGGCCCCATCAACCTACATTGCCTTCAGAAAGTATTCACACCCTGTAACGGGGTGAGTGACTGGTTGCCGGGAAGTCAGGCGCAGGAGAGCAGAGATGGGTGATAACAGAAGAACTTTAATATACACCCTGGCCCAAAGGCACAGGCGAGGCAGCACAAAGCACAACCACGGTAACATGAACCGGATTAAACAAAACAAACAAACCTAGGTTTGAAACAAACCTAGCGCAAGCCAGCCTGTAGCGTAACACCCTACACAAAGAACAATTCCACACACAGATATGGGGGAAACAGAGGGTAATATACATTTAGTCTGATGAGGGAATGTGAACCAGGTGTGTGGGAAAACAAGACAAAACAAATGGAAAATGAAAGGTGGAGCGGCGATGGCTAGAAGACCGGTGACGTCGACCGCCGAAAGCCGCCCAGACCAAGGAGAGGGACCGACTTCAGCGGAAGTCGTGACACACCCTTTGACCTTTTCCACATTTTGTTGTGTTACAGCCTGAATTTAAAATGGATTACATGTGTCACTGGCCTACACACAATACCCCATAATGTCAAAGTGGAATTATGTTTTTCGAAATGTTTACAAATCAAGAAAAAAAATGTGAGCTGAAATGTCTTGAGTCAATAAGTATTCAAACCCTTTGTTATGGTAAGCCTAAATAAGTTCAGGAGTAAAAATGTGCTTAACAAGTCACATAATAAGCCCGGACACACTGTGTGCAACAATAAGTTTGTTCTGAAGTGTCTGTTCTATATTTGAGAGGTATAAGAAGGATCAGGAAACATTTATTATGTATTTAACTCCTTATTTTTGGCACTAAATAGACTCCATATGTACTTCCATAACTTTTTCAACTGGTACGGGGGACCTTCAAACGAGTCTTGTGAGGCCTGTGGGCGTCTTAGAGCAAAATAATCAGTTACGTGTTTGTGAGAGTCTCACCTTTCCACAGAGGGGTCATAATAGTTCGGAAGCTACAGACGATTTTGTTAGAAGACCGTTTTTCGGGATGTTTCATGGTCTAACACACACCTTTATAGCTCTGTCACCTTTCACCACAGATGCGGAAGAGCGTCATAGGCGTATGAGGTGAATTGAGATGCATCCAATGCAAAAAAAAACTGATATCTCTAGATTAAACTGACAGATTTTTATGGGGATTTTTGTATTATGCTAATTAATCGACCTTAGGGTATTTTAATATGATTTGTGAAAGACTACCGCATCTCTGTAGCCCACACATACAATTATCTGTAAAGTCCTTCAGTTGAGCAGTGAATTTGAAACACAGATTCAACCACAAAGGTTTTCTAATGCCTCGCAAATAAGGGCACCAATTGGTAGATGGCAAAAAAAACAGACATTGAATATTCCTTTGAGCATGGTGAAGTTATTAATTACACTTTGAATGGTGTATTAATACACCCAGTCACTACAAAGATACAGGCATCCTTCCTAACTCAGTTGCCGGAGAGGAAGGGAACCGCTCAGTGATTTCACCATTTGGCCAATGGTGACTTTAAACAGTTACAGAGCTTAATGGCTGTGATAGGAGAAAACTGAGGATGGATCAATAACACTGTAGTTACCCCACAACACTAACCTAATTGACAGAGTGAAAAAAACGAAGCCTGTACAGAATAAAAATATTCCAAAACATTCATCCTTTTTGCAAAAAGGCACTAAAGTTATACAGAAAAAATGTGGCAAAGCAATTAACTTTTTGTCATGAACACAAAGTGTTATGTTTGGGGCAAATCTAATACAACACATTGCTGAGTACCACTCCCCATATTATCTAGCATAGCGGTGGCGGCATCATGTTATGGGTATGCTTGTAATCATTAAGGACTGGGGAGCTTTTCAGGATAAAAAGAAAAGGAATGGAGCTAAGCACAGGCAGGAGAACCTGGTTCAGTCTTCTTTCCACCAGACACTGGGAGATGAATGCACCTTTCAGCAGGACAATAACCTAAAACACAAGGCCAAATCTACAATGGAGTTGCTTACCAAGAAGACGGTGAATGTTCCTGAGTGGCTGAGTTACAGTTTTGACTTAAATCTATGGCAAGACCTGAAAATGGTTGAATAGCAATGATCAACAACCAGAATAATGGGATAATGTTTCACAATCCAGGTGTGGAAAGCCCTTAGAGACTTACCCATAAAGACTCACAGCTGTAAATGCTGCCAAACATGCTTCTACAAAGTACTGACTGAGTGGTCTGAAAACTTATGTAAATGAGATATTTCTGTATTTAATTTTCTAAAAACATGTTTTCACTTTCTCATTATTGGGTGAGAGAGAAAAAAATACATTTAATTAATTTTGAATTTAACCTGTAACACAGCAAAATATGGAATAAGTCAAGGGGTATGAATAATTTCAGAAGGCACTGTATTTGGTGCCAGCTACATACTGTCCATCCAATTGCCTGTCTGAATTCAGGCCTATTCCTACAGAGGAGACAGACAGGGAGGGACAGAGGAAGCCAGTTGTAACACATATTTGAATAGCTATGATATGTGATCCTTCTAGTTCTCAATCCACATTCAGAAATGGTCTCCGTAGTCAGGAAATTCCAGTGGCATCCATCCATGCAGAATTGCAGTGTGAGCTAAACAGCAGTGAAATGTCTTATTCTCAAGAGGAGAAAACGCCACAATAAAGAAGCAAGAAAACATTACAAGAACAAGTGCAGTTGAAGTCGGAAGTTTACATACACCTTAGCCAAATACATTTAAACTCAGTTTTTCACAATTCCTGACATTTAAACCTAGTAAAAATTCCCTGTCTTAGGATCACCACTTTATTTTAAGAATGTGAAATATCAGAATAATACTAGAGTGATTTATTTATTTCAGCTTTACTAGGTTTAAATGTCAGGAATTGTGAAAAACTGAGTTTAAATGTATTCATTACATTCCCAGTGGGTCAGAAGTTTACAAACACTCAATTAGTATTTGGTAGCATTGCCTTTAAATTGTTTAACTTGGGTCAAACATTTCGGGTAGCCTTCCACAAGCTTCCCACAATAAGTTGGGTGAATTTTGGCCCATTCCTCATGACAGAGCTGATGTAACTGAGTCAGGTTTGTAGGCTTGCACGCTTTTTCAGTTCTGCCCACACATTTTCTATAGGATTGAGGTCAGGGCTTTGTGATGGCCACTCCAATACCTTGACTTTGTTGTCCTTGAGCCATTTTGCCACAACTTTGGAAGTATGCTTGTGGTCATTGTCCATTTGGAAGACCCATTTGCGACCAAGCTTTAACTTCCTGACTGATGTCTTGAGATGTTTCTTCAATATAACCACACAATTTTCCTACCTCATGATGCCATCTATTTTGTGAAGTGCACCAGTCTCTCCTGCAGCAAAGCACCCCCACAACATGATGCTGCCACCACGTGCTTCACGGTTGGGATGTTGTTCTTCGGCATGCAAGCCTCCCCCTTTTTCCTCCAAACATAACAATGGTCATTATGGCCAAACAGTTCTATTTTTGTTTCATCAGACCAGAGGACATTTCTCCAAAAAGTATGATCTTTGTCCCCATGTGCAGTTGCAAACTGTAGTCTGGCTTTTTTCTGGTGGTTTTGGAGCAGTGGCTTCTTCCTTGCTGAACAGCCTTTCAGGTTATGTCGATATAGGACTCGTTTTACTGTGGATATAGATACTTTTGTACCTGTTTCGTCCAGCATCTTCACAAGGTCCTTTGCTGTTGTTCTGGGATTAATTTGCACTTTTCGCACCAAAGTACGTCCATCTCTAGGATACAGAACGCGTCTCCTTCCTGAGCGGTATAACAGCTGTGTGGTTCCATGGTGTTTATACTTGTGTACTATTGTTTGTACAGATGAACGTGGTACCTTCAGGTGTTTGGAAATTGTTCCCAAGGATGAACCAGACTTGTGGAGGTCTACAATTTTTTTTCTTGTCTTGGCTGATTTCTTTTGATTTTCCCATGATGTCAAGCAAAGAGGCACTGAGTTTGAAGGTAGGCCTTGAAATACATCCACAGGTACACCTCCAATTGACTCAAATTATGTCAGTTAGCCTATCAGAAGCTTTTAAAGCCATGACATAATTTTCTGGAATTTTCCAAGCTGTTTAAAGGCACAGTCAACTTAGTGTATGTAAACTTCTGACCCACTGGAATTGTGATACAGTGAATTATAAGTGAAATAATCTGTCTGTAAACAATTCTTGGAAAAATGACTTGTGTCGTGCACAAAGTAGATGTCCTAACCAGCTTGCCAAAACTATAGTTCGTTAACAATAAACTTGTGGAGTGGTTGAAAAATGAGTTTTAATGACTCCAACCTAAGTGTATGTTAACTTCCGACTTCAAATGTAAATATTCCCTTGGATAAATTCTGAATTCCTTATGGATTTGGATTCCTCACGTCTCATTCCTTAGTGGATGAGATTCGTTATGACAAGACCCTCTGAGTAAAAGTACTTGTTTACTTAGGGGGGGTACCTTAAAGTGCTTACATGCAACATCAGAAACGACTTGTTCCCTATAAATCAATTTTTTTATATCAGCCTATCATCAAATGGTCTTTGCCAGATATCAAACGATGATATCAAACGATGATTGTTATGGATTTGAACTACTTATTCCTCTATGATAAAGCCATTAGCTGGGGTTGACAGGCAGGCTGGACGGCACATTGTGTGACATTTTTCCCTTCATCCCCAGTGAGATTTTCTGGGCCAACTCCCTTCACACTGCCCAGAGGAAATATGAACGATATTAACGAAATATGAACTTTTCACCTCAGTGTCAGCCATGTCAAAGCAGCTGATGTGTCTGTAAACAATACTGCTCCATGAATGAGGTGAGTTGGGGCAGGTAGGATGCCTTTGGCACACCTGAAAGTGAAAACCCTTTCTTATAAATCAGATCAGGTTCCTCACAAGAATCTGGTTGGCATGTGTCAAGATGCAAAGTCAATCGATAAAAGGCTGTTGTTGTAGTGGTTTCCCACAGCTAGTCAGCGGGCAATGCCCTTTATTGATAGACAGTTTTAGTGCAGCTGGTATGCTACTAAACTGTGAAGACAGACAGGCTGTGGGTCCAGGTTTAGGGGGGGGACCCCTACCTCTTGCACATCTTTCCACACCCTATAAGACAAAACCTCTCCACAGTTCTCTGTGACTCAAACTCAAATTTCAAGTGTCCAGAAATCAAAGCAAAACGATATCTTTCAGAGGTTGGTGTTTGGTAGCAGAATGCTGAATTGTTCAATATGTTTAATACTCCAGTACAGTAGATGTATGTCAATCAATAATAAGAATCATATTTATTTGCGTATATCTTCCTATTTCAATGGCAGACATTATTCTCCATTCTCTCCCATCAACAGGACATCTGATCCCCTCATCCAAACCTCAAAACCTTGGCATTCCAACTAATATCAGCTGGTGAGGGGAAACTTAATAAATGTAAACTCATTATCTGTCCTCTGTTGTATGTGGAGCTGCTAAGCATCCTTTATTAGTGACTTGGATGGACTGTCCAACAACAGACATCTTCACCAAGCAATCACAACTTCTTAACTCTCTCTCTCTCTCTCTCTCTCTATGGCTCACCCATAACAGAGCCAAACCTATTCTTGAGCAGGACAAGCGGTGTGTTAAGCGTCATATGCCAACTCTTCCATCCATAGGGTCAAATGTCAAATTAGGCCCTGTGTTTCTCTCTCCTGTCTGATCTGTCTTTTTTCTGTGAAAACATAGCAACCCAAATAAGGAGATTGGCTGAGAGCTGCTGTGTAAGTGAGTGTTTACAGCGGTCCAAGTCATTCCTTAGAAAGGCCTCGTATGAGTGGTTTGATTGGGTGGTGGGGTGGGTGGATGTCTGGTGAGGGGGGCAGAGTGGTGAGTGGAGGGATGGAGGAAGGAAGGGAGAGGGAAGCATTGTAGACTACACTCAGGTTTGGTTGGGAGTTTAAAGCATTGACAGCAGCCCTAGGCTCAAGTCTGCATCCCTCTGTGCCGCGCTTGCAACCTCTGTCTCTCACTCCATTGCTCTCCCTCTACCTCTGTCTGTTTCTCTAGCCCTCTGACTTGTGGACTCAGGATCTAGTAGTCGCTCCATTACTGCATAGGACAGGCTCTATCTCAAACTACAGGGGTAACAACTTTCTCAGCTACATTTCTCTTCTCAGTAAGCGCACTCTAACCAGGCACTATGGAGGCCATCAAGAAGAAGATGCAGATGCTGAAGCTGGACAAGGAGAACGCCATCGACCGTGCAGAGCAGGCTGAGACCGACAAGAAGGCAGCAGAGGACAAGTGCAAGCAGGTGAGTTGAGAAAGAGACATGCCGATGGATCTATGAAACATCACTCAGTTGACACAGTAAAATGGCACTTAGCTACAGAAGGATAAAGTGCAGGATTTCGTCAAAAGCTATGTTCATAAAGGGATATCACAAGATATCCGAGTTGGATGATGATAATGCTTAAATTCAAACCATGTACGGGCTTTGATGTCTCATACTGCTCTACACTGTGTAAGCCAATCTAAACATTTGTTCCATACCAGATGTATTTCGGAGAAAATTGTGTAAACACGTCACACAGTTTATTGAATTAATCCAATGCAAATATGTTTAATCAAAGTGTGGACCTAAATCAAAGATGTACAGTGTTAGCAAATGTATTGTTAGGGAATTGTAATAGAAGATGTGAGACCAAGTCAAAGTTGATGAAAGAATCAAAGTGGCTCCAGTGTGCATATGCCTGTAAAGTCTGCAGCTGATCAGAGCACAGCTCAGTGTAAAAGTGTTTAGGTTGGGTTAAATCAACAAATTACTCACGAAAGATGAAGACGCTGACCTATGAGGAAAGATTCCTTCCAACAGCCCACAGCAGCCTTGGGAGGGAAAGAAGACAGGATGACAACTCCTTCAATGGACAACACACAGTACCACTGGGACTTGACAAGAGCAATAAAACACAGCTATCCGCTGCTGCATATAGAGTATAACCTCCGATTATGGTTTTAGTTACATAGTCCAAAGATTAATGATGATCTGAGTACTTTATCCCCCAGGCTTGGACTAAACTGATGCCAACTGAAAAAAAGGTATTTAAAAAAGAACAAATAGGTGCTGGATGCAGCCTCGTCTTGATGGATGGTCTGTTGACAAGGCTCAGCGCAAATCAGGATAAGCCCAGTGGTGGTCGTGGTCCTACAATTCCACAGCCACAGAGATAGACCCAGGCCCCAGATCCTATTCACCCAAGTTTGGAGGTTCGTGATGGGGCTCTGGAGAGGTATAGCTTTAGCAGAGGAGCCTGGCTGGGGACCACTGGTAGACCAAGGGCGTCTGTACGGGAGTCCATCCAAGTGCCTGACATGTGTCTCCATTGCCTTAGAGAACAGTGTCAACCAAGGATAGCAGCTGTATTTTTAGACAATAGGAGATCGGCCGTGTGGAATCCAGCAGGATTATCAGCACTTCAGAGCCCCACAGGCACAGAGGGGAACTCTGATTACTACTTAGATGGGAGACAGGGAGCTGGTTTCAAGTGAAGGGCGCAGCAGGTGTTTATTGAAAAGGACCACAGGTGGAGGCAGGTAGCTGGGTCCAGCGGCAGGCCATACACAGGGGGTCCAAAGGCAACAGTACAGGCAGGGAAAAGGCTAGTAACGTAGCCCGGGAGGTCAGGCAATAGGTAGATAACAGGAAATCCATAGGCTAAAGTACAGGCAGGGAATAGGCAAAAGGTGTCGTTAGTGAGGCAGGCAAAAACTCTCATACATGGGAGGAGTAAATCGCGAGAAAAACAGTGCTCTGAAATACGTGTCACAAAACAAACAATACCTCAGTGATGGGGTGCAAAGAACTGAACTAAATAGTGTGTGTTAATGAAATACAGGTGTGTGAACAGGTGATTAGAATCCAGGTGATTGGGATCTGGAAAGTGAGCTGCGTTCAGGGGATCTGTGTGTTTGAGGGTGTGAGTTGGAAGCAGACGTTACTGTACCCCACCCACCCCTCCATGGGCCTCGAGCTGGGCAGTCAGGACGGTTACGATGGAAAGCCAGGATCATGGCCGGGTTGAGGATGTCCTGGGCGGGCGACCCTGGACCGTTCTTCGGGTCCGTACCCCTCCCAATCCATCAGGTAGTGGATGCGACCACCCAGGCGCTTGGAGTCAAGGAGGGCTCGGACTGAATAAGCCGGTGCACCGCCGACGTCAAATGGGGGGGGGGGGCAACTGGAGACGGTAGGTGACAGGATTGATGCGGTGTGTTATTTTGAAAGGACCAATGAACCGGGGACTGACATTTTTGCAGGGGTCACGAAGCCAGATGTCACGGGTAGAGAGCCACACGTTGCTCAGGGTGGAAGAGTGGAGTAGGTCAGCGACGCCGGTCAGAGAACCATTTCTGGTAGAGGGAAGCTTGATGGAGGTGCCGATGTGCGGTCTCCCAAACCTGCTCGCTCCTTTGAAACATCTTATCAGCGGTAGGCACAGTTCCAGGCTCTGTCTCCCATGGGAACATGGGGGGTTGGTATCCGAGGACACACTGAAAAGGAGTGAGATGGAGTGAGAAATGCACGAGGGAGTTCTGTGCGTATTCAGCCCAGGCTAGAAAGCGACTCCACTCGAATGGTTGGTGTGTGCAGTGTTGGCGAAGGTACTTCCCTATTTCCTGATTCAGGCGTTCCGTCTGCCCGTTGATATTTGGATGGTATCCGGAGGATAGGCTGATGGAGACCCCCAGTCGGTTGCAGAAGGCTCGCCACAGCCTGGAGACAAACTGGGGTCCCCGATCCGAAACAATGTCTTCCGGGATCCCATACAGACGAAACACCTGTTGGAACATGCACTCAGCCATTTCCATGGCATTAGGTAGATGCGGAAGGGGGATGAGTCGGCACATCTTGGAGAACCGGTCCACTACAACTAAAATAGTCATGAAGCCCGAAGAGTCCGGCAGATTCGTAAGGAAATCCATGGTGATATGGGACCATGGCCTGTGTGGTGTAGGTAAAGGCTCGAGCCTAGTTGGCGAGGGCTCTTTGCCCAAGCACAGACAGGACAGGAAAGAACGTAATCTCGGATGTCGGCTGTTAGGGATGACCACCAGAACTTGCATGTCAGTAACTCCGTGGTCCGGGTGATTCCGGGATGGCCAGAACTCAGCGAGGTATGGCACCACTGCATTAGTTGGGGTCTGACGGATGCAGGAACATAGGTCTTGCCTGCAGGGGTGTTGGGAGGTGCTGGGTCGTGGTATAGGGCCTTCTGGACGGCTGCTTGAATTTCCCACTGTATGGGTCCCACGACACAAGATGGAGGCAGGATTGGCTCGGGAGCTGGGTTAGAGGAAGGGGTGTCAAATAGACGGGATAAGGAATCAGCCTTCACATTTTTCTTGCCGGGCAGATAGGTGACGGTGAAGTTGAAGTGGGTGAAGAAGAGTGCTCAGCGAGCATGTCTGGGGTTGAGCCTCTTAGCACTAATTAAGTACTCCAAATTGCGGTGGGGACAAGGAATGGGTGATGAGCTCCCTTTAACAAGTGGCGCACTCTTCAATAGCCAGCATAATGGTGAGGAGCTCTCGGTTCCCGACATCATAGTTCCTCTCAGCGGGTGACAGTTTCTTGGAAAAGAAGCCACATGGGTGTAATTTGGGAGGTGTCCCGATACGCAGAGAGAGAACCACTCCCCCGCCGACCTCGGATGCATCCACCTCCAGAACAAAAGGAAGGGTAGGATCTGGCTGCCTAAGGAAGGGTGCAGAGGTGAAGAGGCATTTCAAGGTCTCAAATGCAGTAAGGGTGGTGTCGGTCCATTAGAGGGTACGGGTTTTGACTGGTGAGAGCTGAGCGGCTGTGTTGCTGCAGTTCCAGAATGAACCGGCGGTAGTAGTTGGAGAATCCTAGGAAACGTTGTAGTTCCTTTACGGTGGCAGGTTTGGGCCAGTTAAGCACAGCCGTGACTTTGCCTTCGTCCATGTTGACTCTTCCTGGTGTCGGCACGAACCCTAGGAAGGTTACTGTGGTAACGTGAAAGGCACTCTTCTCAGCCTTGACATAGCGATGGTGGTCCTGTAGCCGTTGGCTAAAGTACAGGCAGGGAATAGGCAAAAGGCGTCTTTAGTGAGGCAGGCAAAATCTCTCATACATGGGCGGAGTAAATCGCGGGAAAGACGTGTCACAAAACAAACAACACCTCACAGTGATGGGGTGCAAAGAACTGAACTAAATAGTGCGTGATAATGACATACAGGAGTATGAACAGGTGATTAGAATTTAGGTGATTGGGATCTGGAGAGTGAGCTGCGTTCAGGGGATCTAGGTGTTTGAGGGTGTGAGTTGGAAAGTGGGCTGGAAAGTGAGCTGCGTTCAGGGGATCTACGTGTTTGTGGGTGTGAGTTGGAAAGTGGGCTGGAAAGTGAGCTGCGTTCAGGGGATTTACGTGTTTGTGGGTGTGAGTTGGAAGCAGACGTTACAGATACAGCTAGATGTGTAGCTGAAGCACAGAACTGAACAAAGCATACTCATTCCTACCCATACCAACATATTTTCTTATAGAAAATTGGAAACACAATCTCACATTTTATTAATTCGTTAAAGAAGATAAACAAGAACGGCAACATACGATGGAAACTTGATACTAAAAACCTTAAGTTGATGTGAAGATTCCTTCAAGAGACTTTATCCTTTAACTTTGATAAAACGGTGATATAAGAGTTATTATAATAGAAATATAGGAAAGCAAGATGAGTAAGCTAATATACTGAAAGAAGAAAAGACACCAATGTTTGTGCGTGTGTGCATGCAGGAGAGCTAATATGTATGTATGTGAATGTGTGTGTGTGTGTGTGTGTGAGTGAGTGAGAGAGCTAACTGTGTGTACTATTAACTAACCAACATCTGTCCTGCTCTAGCTGGAAGATGAGCTGCTGAGGCTGCAGAAGAACCTGAAGGGGACTGAAGACGAGCTGGACAAATACTCTGAGGCCCTCAAAGACGCCCAGGAGAAACTGGAACAGTCTGAGAAGACCGCCGCAGACGTGAGTGGGCAGCAAAGCACCCTGGGTAGAGCCCCTATCACACGCCCACTGGGTGGTGATTGGAGGAAGGGGACTAGGAGGAGGTTGGGGGCGTGGGTTAAGTGCACTACCAGTCAAAAGTTTTAGAACACCTACTCATTCAAGGGTTTTTATTTCTTTTTACTATTTTCTACATTGTAGAATAATAGTGAAGACATCAAAACTATGAAATAACACATATGGAATCATGTAGTAACCAAAAAAGTATTTGAGATTCTTCAAATAGCCACCCTTTGCCTTGATGACAGCTTTGTACACTCTTGGCATTCTCTCAACCAGCTTCACCTGGAAAGCTTTTCCAACAGTCTTGAAGGAGTTCCCACACATGCTGAGCACTTGCTGGCTGCTTTTCCTTCACCCTGTGGTCCGACTCATCCCAAACCATCTAAATTTGGTTGAGGTCGGGGGATTGTGGAGGCCAGGTCATCTGACGCAGCACTCCATCACTCTCCTTCTTGGTAAAATAGCCCTTACACAGCCTGGAGGTGTGTTGGGTCATTGTCCTGTTGAAAAACAAATGATAGTCCCACTAAGCCCAAAGCAGATGGGATGGCATATGCTGTGGTAGTGACAGAATGCTGTGGTAGTCATGCTGGTTAAGTGTTCCTTGAATACTAAATAAATCACAGACAGTGTCACCAGCAAAGCACCCCCACACCATAACACCTCCTCCATGTTTTACGGTGGGAAATACACATGCAGAGATCATCCGTTCATTACATTTACATTTTTACATTTTAGTCATTTAGCAGAAGCTCTTATCCAGAGCGACTTACAGTAGTGAGTGCATACATTTCATACATTTTTTCCGTACTGGTCCCCCGTGGGAATCGAACCCACAACCCTGGCGTTGCAAACACCATGCTCTACCAACTGAGCACACCGCGTCTCACAAAGAATTGGCGGTTGGAACCAAAAATATCTAAATTTGGACTCCAGACCAAAAGACATTTTCACCGGTCTAATGTCCATTGCTCGTGTTTCTTTGCCCAAGTAAGTCTCCTCTTCTTATTGGTGTCCCTTAGTAGTTGTTTCTTTGCAGCAATTCGACCATGAAGGCCTGATTGCATTTTTAATAAATTTGCAAACATTTCTAAAAACCTGTTTTCGCTTCGGCATTATGGGGTATTGTGTGTAGATTGAGTAGGAAAAATATTTATTTAATCCATTTTAGAATAAGGCTGTAACATAACAAAATGTGGAGAAAGTAAAGGGGTCTGAATACTTCCCAAATGCACTGTATATCATAGAAATCAAAAGATATTTCCACGTGACAATGTTATAGGATTTGCTCCATTGGTTTTGTTGGTAGGCCTACATTATGCTCAAATAGCCAGAATAGCCAATTGGCTACTATCTAAAACTGCAAGGGTACATCCTCAGTGTTCACTGTAAACACTCGCCGGAAGTTTAAAAACTAATTCCGTTCACAAGACCTAAAGTTTGCTCAGTGTTTAGCAGTCTTATGGCTTGGGGGTAGAAGCTGTTCAGGGTCCTGTTGGTTCCAGACTTTGCAGCACTGGTGCCACTTGCCGTGCGGTAGCAGAGAGAACAGCCTATTTCTTGGGTGGCTGGATTCTGACAATTTTTGGGGCCTTTCTCTGACACCATCTGGTATAGAGGTCCTGGATGTCAGGGAGCTCGGCCCCCATGATGTATTGGGCCGTACTCACCACCCTCTGTATGGCCTTACAGTTGCCGTACCAAGCGGTGATGCAGCCAGTCAAGATGCTCTCAATGGTGCAGCTGTAGAACTTGAGGGCCCATGCCAAATCATTTCAGCCTCCTGAGGGTGAAGAGTTGCTATCGTGCCCTCTTCACAACTGTGTTGGTGTGTGTGGACCATGTTAATTTGTTAGTTATGTGGACACCGAGGAACTTAAAGCTATCGACCCGCTCCACTACAGCCCGATCAATGTGGATGGGGGCGTGCTCACCCCTCCGTCTCCTGTAGTCCACGATCAGCTCCTTTACAATATTAAGCATTAGTGGAATGGTTCCCACCTGTTGGGATCAATGATTTATATATACACACTAGATGACTGATGGGGGCGATGTGTTGAAACAACCTTGTTTCCATCTTGGCACTCTTCCACCGTTGTAAAAAATATTTTGGAAGTAATAGAAATGAATGTATTAATGTCTACATTTGTTTTTGCATGTATTATATTACACACACCCTATTGCATACTTTTAAATTATATTATGTGAGCAAAAATTGTCTTAAAAGTAAAACATATTTAGATTACTAATGTTACTGTCTCCAATACAACAACAAAAATACTTTAATAGATGTAATTTTGTCCTTGAAACATTTGATTGAAATACTGCACAATTTCATTCCCATAGAGTACCACAGTATGTGGGATAATAACCATAAAACTTAGCAGTCAAACAAGGAAATGGCTCCAATCGCTTTCTCCACTAATCACTTTGCCTTTAAGGGATTTTAGAAACACTTAAAATAAGGTCTTTGTTTTGTGTAGGCTTACCATGGTGTGCCATTTTGATTTGGGCTCCCGAGTGGCGCAGCGGTCTAAGGCACTGCATCTCAGTGCTAGAGGCATCACTACAGACCCTGGTTTGATTCCAGGCTGTATCACAACCGGCTGTGATTGGAAGTCCCATAGGGCGGTGCACAATTGGCCCAGCGTTGCCCGGGTTTGGGTTTGGGTTTGGCCGGGGTAGGCTGTCATTGTAAATAAGAATTTGTTCTTAACTGACTTGCCTAGTAAAATAAAAACAATAATAACTGTGTAAATCTCTCTAGGATAAGGTGACTTTTATCAATATATTTGCCTGTATTTTCCCCTCAAAAATGAAAAGCCAATGTGGCTATCTTAAAAGAAGTACAAATGCTATGATGATCTGGATGAGACTGACGAATCGAGGCAAAGGTAAGAATCTCTGGATTAACTATCTAATGTTAGCCAAATGTAGTAATGAATAAATTGGCAACATTTCTCTAAATTTACAATTCTGTGAACTGTCTGTGCATGTTTTAAATTGACACAATACCTTTTAGTAAAGGTGTCAGCTAGAGATGACGATCAGGAGCTTGCAGGGATCTGAGAGTAAATAGAGCCGAATATATTGATAAAAGTCTTCTTGTCTGAGAGAGATTTACATAGTTATCAAAATGTCACGCCATAATAAGCCTACACAAAACACAGCCCTTATTTTAGTGTTCCTAAAATCCTCTATGGGAAAAATGTATGGTGGAAAAATGATTGGAACCATTTCCCTGTTTGACCACTAGGTTTTATGGGTATTATGACACCTCCACTGTGGGGCTCTATAGAGGACTGCTCCTACTGGAGAGTGCCAACATGGCTGACCGGCGGCTTCAAAGCCTCTTAATGGCCAATACATAGCATCAGCAATCCATGGTTTATATACATCATTGGTTGGGACCTGGGCCTTTGTGTTAAGAGGCCTACACAAAATATGGCCAGCAATGTACTCGGCTACCCACCACATGCCATTGTTTTGAATGGTGATATCCATTCTACTTGTTCTAGTTATATGGCTGGCCCGTTGCCCCAGCTGTGAGTGTGCTTTGATCAGGCCTGTCTGCGTGGAGATCATAATGTGTATATCATTCTGGGCGCCTAGTCTTGAAAGATGAGCTCACCAACTCCCCATACACACTCAGCCACTATGTTCTGCCTAAACACAACAGCACTGGTTAATTAACATACAGAAATGCTGGTAAACTCTGGATAGTAGATACTGTATGTATGGCTGGGTGGCTGCTATAAAGGGGGTATCCCTCTACACCTGCTTTGACTGTACTTACAAGCAGGTAGCCTAGTGGTTAGAGTATTGGGCCAGTAACCGAAAGGTTGCTGGATCAAATCACCGAGCTGACAATGTAAAAATCTGTTGTTCTGCCCTTGAACAAGGCAGTTAATCCACTGTTCCCTGGTAGGCCGTCATTGTAAATAAGAATTTGTTCTTAACTGACTTGCCTAGTTAAATAAAGGTTACATTTAAATACATGCTTAGGCTTCATTTCAGAGAGGATCAAGTGTGTGCTTGTCATACTTTTGATGGATATTTTTGATGTTGAGTATGAATAAGCCCATATTGTTGTTTTTCAATATCCACAATCTGATGATCTAATAAGATGATCTATTAAAATGTAGAAATTCACCAACTTTTCATAAGAGGAAAGGCAGTTTTTGATATTAGTTATGTGCTCTCTGAACGACTGTTCATCAAAGAAAGGCAGTGTCTGTTTTGCCTGTGGCTAGAATGATGTTATCCTGCTGTCATTATGAGATATTATCTCTCACACCAGACCCACTTTTTCATTTTCCCAAACACAGTAGGTCTGGTGTCTGAGATCTGCAAGCAGACAGAAAGAAAGAATGAGCACCAATATTTATACAATAACCAATCTATGCAAGAAAACAATTAGTAGTAACAATACAGTTCCTGTAACACTTAAAAAAATTATCTCTAACGTAAGAGATAGCGGTTTGTAGATAAAACAACAAAGTCAGATTATCTGAGCCGTATGTGCCCCAATTTCAACAAGGAGACCGTATTGTTTGGGATTCCGGATATCCCAGAGAAACTCACTGTTGTCTTGCACAGGGAGAGAGAAAGAGAGAGAGGAAGTGGCTGACCAGGCCCGGGAAGGCAGGACTGACATGGCAGCTCTGGGGAATTTAGGCCAGGCTTCCCATGAAAACATGGTCCTGAACACTCCGCCACATGTCATTTATTAGATGCAACTGTCAACTCATTACACATCTGAATTAACACAGCCAAATCAGATGAGTAGGCAGACAATAACTGCCCTATAAGACAGACAACGGCTGATTGCTAATGGTAGCCTGTGGCTGTGGGGCATTGTAAATGAACAGTATGGTGAGGTTGCCCCTAGACACTGGTCTAAGGTCAATTTTCCCAGCTAATGATTTAACATCAGGATTTTAGGGAGGTTAAGCTGGTCCTAGATCAGTGCCTAGGGGGAACTACAACCTGAAGCGTGCGGTATGTCCTTTGTGTCTGTGGGGCATGGTACATTATGAGAGAATGGGCTGTAGTGAATACGGGTTGAAAAGGGCTGTGGAGCAGCAGGGCAGAGCAGCAGTTCTGGAATGTCAAGAATGCAGCTAAAGCAAACAGATAGGCCCACACTCCTGTGTCCAATGAAATAAATGCTCCTAGCTTTTCCGGTGGGGAATTCACATAGGCATTCCCAGAGCTGGAGCTGAAGCTGTACCGAACACATTTCCACAAGACACTCACCATAAATCAAAACCTGCTGATTCCGTCTGCTTGCTGGAGTATAGAGACAACTGAATCATGTGAATTGTTTTGTGTATTACTACCCACACACATATTGTTGAGGTATTCAACAATCAAGTTACAGTAACCAATACAAATAGGAGTCTCCAGAGCTACACAAAAAAACACCACAACATTTAGCCTAAAATCAAATTCTTTAGACTTTGATTTGACAACTGTTGATAAAACCTGGAATTTTTGTACACTGTAATAGATACTACACAGCATCATCAGAATGAACTGTTGCGAATATTGTTCAGGTTAATCTCTTAAAGTTCAAGTATGAATTTTCCATATCAAACCAGAGAAGAGCTTTTTATAGGCACTTGAAAGTGTCACATTTTAGCCTCATGTTTGCTGGACTGGCTTTCCTGTTTTCCCTGTCTTTGGTGACTAAATTGAAGCCCTGAATTTGAAGAACATACATTATTTACCATGGCATTTGCAACTGTGAACGTACATAAGACTCTTTATAGGCTACAAAATGGATTGATTTCTTGCCATTGAAGCTGTTCATTGAATGTCCCCTTTGCCTACACCCGCAAGAATCACGCAGAACGGGAACGCCCCGCCTATCCTAAAACCGTGACCTCATCTGAATCACACTTCTCTGTACTGGAGCAACTTTCCTCATCATTCATTCCTTTTATTTATTTATTATCTGCCGTTCAAAACTGGAACGCTTCGCTATTGCGTTCATACATATTTCATTCCAAAGTATATATTTTAATACTTTTTTTTAAGTTACTCTTAGGCTGAACTAAATAACCACCTGGAAAACCTATTGTCTTATACAACTTTTCTTATTGCACTGCACTTGAAGATTTCTGCTATTTCGGTCCATTCCAAAGACTGAATACTATTATTATATCCTGTTTGAATAGACCAAAGCAACTTTTGCACAATATTACAATTTTCGAAACAAAAAGTATTTTTTAACGAATAGTACGAGAATGGCAGGTTTGAATTCTTTGGACGCTGTGAAGAGAAAAATCCAGTGTTTGCAACAGCAAGCCGACGATGCAGAAGACCGAGCCCAGGTTTTACAGAGAGAACTGGATGGGGAACGAGAACTTCGGGAGAAAGTGAGACAATCGAATACTTATCTTTTTCCTCTCTCTGTCTACTCCTTTTAAAAACTTCGCTGTCCTGTCCTTCTCCTCATGACCACGTCTGTTATAATGTACGTTCTGTAATAGTGTGGAAAGTACACGTTAATGAATTGATCTGCAGGTAGTGAAGACACAATGGTCTCCAAAAAAGGCTGAATTGCTAAAGGTCCTAGCGCGTGCCCATTAATCATCAGATGTGTGCTACAGTAGGAATCATCCATCTTTGTCTTCGAAAATCTACTATTGACATATTTTCATAGCCTAAATATATGGTCCTTTTCTCTCTTTGGACATTTCCTTTTCATTATAAAGGAGTAAGCTGTAACTAGGCTAGGCGTAATAATAATGCCTAATTTAGGTTTGTATGAGTCTAATGCTGGAACAAGATGTTAGTATAGAAAATTGGTAAACCTGGAAGGCCAGTAAGAACTTATTTTTCTTGTAAAATAGCTGTATGGTTCAAAAAGTATTTCAAATGCTGTTGCTTTTGAAATATGTCTGAATCATCAAAACATATTTGCAATAGAAACATTAAATGGCTACTTGTGGGGGGCCTAATGAGAGTAGAGAGATTGAGTTGTCAGGTCTTGATTGGGAAGGCAGCAAGAGGTGAGGTAATGAGAGGATCTGGCTAAAGGAGGGGTTTCCCTTTCATTTCAGTGCAATCCATCAAAGGAAGCAAAAGAAAGAGGGATGTGAAATGGATGTTTGATGGATAGCATTGTCCTCCATGAGAGGCCCAGGATGTAAATGTGTGCCAATGGCTTCTTGGTAGTTGTTGTCAGCTATAGGCCTTGTAGAGAGGCAGCTTTCACTGACATATGGTGATGCATATAGAGACAGAACCTCAGGGCTCATTGGACATGATTACTGACTCATGATTGGACAGCAGGGAGCCATAGTGGGTCTGTGAGAAGCTTAAGAACTAGGCTTGGTGGGGGATGCATTTTCATTTCGTCCCCTGAATTGACCCCAAGTCTGCAACCTGGCTGCTATTACATTCACAGTTTCTTCAGTCGCAGACTCAGACATTACATTATGTCGGTCTTCTCAGCCTCAAAGCATTTTAAATGTACCTCTTAATTAAAGGGATAGTTTGGGATTTTGTCAATGAGGCCATTTATCTACTTCCCCAGAGTCAGATAAACTCGTGAATACCATTGTTATGTCTCTCAAGCATGAAAGAAGTTAGAGGGAGTTTCACGAACCAATGATAACTAACGTTAGCGCTATGACTGGAAGAACACATTCAGCTGGTACAGCAGATATACAGAAGCTAATGGCTAGGAGTTAAAAAGGCTTCTGGAGTTTGTAATTTACAAAGCTTCCAGTCATTGCGCTATCGCAAACGCTAGATAGCAACTTCCTTCAAACTGCACGCATAGACATAAAAATGGTATCCACAAGTTCATCTGACTCTGGGGAAGTAGATAAGGGCCAAAATCCCAAACTACCCTTCAAGCTCAAGCCATTAGTCTGTGTTCAAGGATGAAAAGACTTGAAGTGGTTGAGTCTTGGGTGAGCACTTGTGTGGCTACCTCAACGGTGTATGGGCCCATGTGTGAATAATTGGGGCAAACCAGGGTGATTTCTTGGCACAACAAACTCTTTCATTGGAACAAGGTGCACAAAAGAGGGATTTTTTTTTTGTCTTTCTTGAGGTAATGAATTGTCTTTTGAATAGTTAAAACAGGGAGACTATTGGCCTAAAACGAATGCCTTAATGTTATTTTGGAGTGACGTGGCAATCTTGTCTTGCAAGGCGTAACTTAACTTCACACAACACCCTCTGCCTTTGTTGAACCACCATGGAATGATAATCAAGAAATACTTGACTTTGTAAAGAACAATCTCAGCTAAAGCCCCACACATACAAACCAATTATACAATATATATTTATTTAGACTTTTGTTGCTTTCTTAGCATTCTGGCCCACTGGACAGGGGTGGTAAGGCAGGATTCTAAGAGGAGACTCAGGGGATGGATGGGTGGGAGAGGAACTGTTAAGCAACCTTGGTTGCTGGATGGGGTGGGAAGGGGTGGGAAGCATGGTTTCCGGGTGGGGAGGGAGGATGCAGGCGAGTGGATGGGGACTAAGGGGGGAATGGGTCAGGGTTATCTTTGTATGCATTTTGTTTGATTGTTTTTGTACTTGTAACCCCCCTCTGAAAAAGGAAAATGTCAAGACGAAATAAAAAGTTGGTCCCAAAATAAAAGATGTGCTTCATTGAGGTTCTATATATTCATATCAACAGTTCTCACAGTATGTACAGTATTTCGGTTCGGTTGGAGGTTCTAGGCCTACTTCAGATTATTATCCATATTCTATGCATGTAGAGGAGAGGGATGATATCTATCCCAAGCTGAGCTAGCTTTACTCCTAGACCCTTCCTGGAGGGACTGCCTCTGGCTCGATATAGACCATGTTGCTCCAAACCACAGAGCTAAAATCAGATTACCCTACCCCCAGTCCTAGCCTTAACCATTAGGGGGATGAAACAGTATCTGACCCGGTATCAGTGGTTAGACGCAGCTTCTCTCTACTCCCTGCCCCTGAGGAACAGGCCCAGGATACTGCCTGTTGGCTCCACTCCGACACTTCCTGTGCCACAGCTGCAGCCCAAATCAGCAGGAAGATTAACAGATGCTGGACATTTCTCCCAGGCCTGGACTCTGTGATACAGACACATCCTGATTATCTGGGGGGTCTAAAAGAGAACCCAGTTGCTATGTGAAGTTGGCTACTGACGTTGGTGCTGCAAATATTTCTTATCAAAAGACTTCTATAGAATAATGTGATATTTATAATCACTTATTATAAAAGTGTAAAGAGCAGACCACACCCAGCTAGCGCATAACATTCTGAGAACCATATGAGCGTGGTTGTCCTATGGTTATTTTGCATAAAACCTTCACATAACTTTCTGGGAATGGTGCAGGATAGTTACATGGCTTTAGAACATTCTCAGCACATTTAAGGAACTTGACAAAAATGTTTATTTTCTTGGTATTTCATTACTTTAACAGGACGTTTCCTAAAAGTTTAAACATGGTTACATTTAATTTCAATTTTGGTAATGTTCGACCCTTAATGTTTGACCCTTAAGAAACAACGTTCGTCTGTCGGAATTTCAGTACTTCAGCATAACGTTTCCTACAGGTTATCTCATAGTTGTATTTAAAGTCATGTTCTCAAATTGTTCAGAGAACGTTAAGAAAACTTTACATAAAAACCACAAGAGAACTTTAATAACATTCAGAGAACGTTCTAAGAATATAAAAACATACATTCCGTTCGCAGAACGTTAAGACCATTGACATGAAAACTTTAGTAACGTTCAGAGAACGTTTTAAGAATTATGTATACAATCCGTTCTCCGCATCGACAAAACTCTCTCTATCCCCTATTTTGTTAAGTGTGTTCAGGTGTGTTGGCCACAACTTATCTTAATGAGTGCTTGTTTCCTTTGAATGTTCACTTCCGTCATCAGAACATAAACATTTTTTTTATTTTTTTATTTTACCCCCTTTTTTTTCCCAATTTCGTGATATCCAATTATGATCTTGTCACATCGCTGCAACTCCCCAACGCGCTTGGGAGAAGCGAAGGTCGAGTCATGCGTCCTCCGAAACATGGTCCACCAAACCGCACTCCTTAACACCTGCCAGCCGCGCCAATGTGTTGGAGGAAACGCCATTCAACTGACGACCGAGGTCAGCCTGCAGGCGCCTGGATCACCACAAGGAGTTGCTAGAGCGCGATGAGCCAAGTAAAGCCCCCCCGGCCAAACCCTGTGATGTAGTGCCTTAGACCACTGCGCCACTCGGAAGGCCCCAAAAACATTCAGTTTTACTGGTGAGGAAACTTATGGCTTCATTCTCAGAACCAATGGGAAACCAAAAACGGACGTTCCCACAACTTCCAAGGAACCAAATGTGCTAGCTGGGCAGTCTATCCCTCTCACCAAGTTTTAAAGAACATTTGTTTGCTTAGATCTGTATGCTTTTGACAGCCACGTAAATATACAGTAGTGAATGCCAAATAGGTCTAGATTTGTTGACTGGCCTGTCTGGTAATTAGCCAGTGGTTTCCTGACACAAATAGCACCATGATGCATTGCATGCTAGGGAAAGAATTACTTGCTGTTTCCACTGCAAAAAAAAAATCTAACTTTGGACTTTCTCCATGGGAGTATCACGACTATTCACATTTAAGTTTAACAGCAATACATTTTGGCATTCATTGGGCACAGGGCACTCCCTTGGAACTTGGAAGTACAGTATTTGAAGGAGTGGATGTTGGCTTGTACTTACTTAGTGTTGACCAGGGATCCCACTGCCACGCATAGTGACAGGCCTAAGCTTGTCCACTGCTTTAGAGTTGTGGGGTCACCATAATATATAAACCAGTAAATAGTTTCACAGGCGGAATGTTTACTTTACCTGCTGGTACTTAACTCTCCGGTCTAAGACCCAATTGAGCTCTCGCTTCCTTATTTGCATACCCGCACTACTTCCTGGTGTTGGCTAGCACATGTTGTTTTGCACATGTTCTCAGACCCATAAACAAATCAGTGAGCCATCTCCGCTCTGAAGCTGGCTTAAGTCAGGATGAGGAACGGGACAAGGTCTGAATGTGGCTGAAATACGATGGAGTTGACCATTCTGTTCATTTAGCTTCCTATTTGCATTGAAAAGGCTTGTGGCACTGCATTAGAAGCACGTGGCTGATGTTTAATAGCCTGCCTTTACATATCTCCTCCTGAAACGCCTAGTTATATGAGGCTGTCTTTGCATGTCAAGTCTCTGCTAACAGATGGGATCACAACACGACTGGGCCAGCGCTATAACACAGCTCCAGCCTGGAACACTTCCATAGAAACCCAATCCTTACGCTCTTCATTACCCCACTGTCCTCAAATGAAGCAATAATTAGATTCCTGACGTGTAGTAGCCCTCCCTCCCTCTCAATGCTTATGACTCTTCAGGATGAGAGTGACAACAGGCATGTGTTTTCTAATGAATGCATGTCTCACTCTCACCTCCTTGGTTCTTTGTAGCTCAGTTCATAAGAGAATGGCGTTAGTGACACCAGGGTCTTGGGTTCGATTCCAGCTGGGGCCATCAATACGAAAATGTATTCAGTCACTGTTGTAAGTCGCTTTGGATAAAAAGTGAAACGCTAAATGGTATATCCCTGTCATCTTTGGCTCAGCATTTACATAATCATGGCCTATGAAAAGGCTCTGGTATTGATATAAAGTCTCCACAGCGTAAAGGAAGCTGGTCGCGTGGCCACAGGGAGGGAGATGGGACAAAGTGAGCGATACAGCGAGTTAGCGCTCCAGATGCTGGTGGAATATCAAGCGTATTGGTGTGAGCGGCTGGCGCTTGATAAGGATGCTGTGGCAGTGGGTTATTAGTGTCAGTGGGGGTTCGTTGTGTCATCAGCTGCCAGCTAGCCTCAAACGGCCTTAATACAACAGAACACAGTCAGCTGGTACAGCAGATATACAGAAGCTAATGGCTAGGAGTTAAAAAGACTTCTGAAGTTTGTAATTTACACTTTGAAATTTCAGATCTGATTTTCCCTTCCGAAAAAAGGAATCAACTCCAACAAAAATGTCCATTAATTATTATCCACATAATAATACAAATGGCCTGTTATTTTCCTGCTGTAGCAAGCTGGCTCAAATTAAGATCCCACATTTGTAGCTAATGACACCCTTTTCATTTTATACACTATTGTTGATATATTTAATGCCATGACATAATAATAGACATTCCATTAGCATAACTTTAGTCTGTTGAGTTTCTCACTAGACATTTTCTATCTTCCATTCATAATTGGATCCTCTTATTTATATGTGAGAGAGGAAGCGCTAACAGAGCACCTCCTTAGCTTGGTGTCTTTCCTTTTCCTGAATATAGTTCTCACAGATGGTTTCATTTAAGCATTTTTTCTCTGTGTGTGTCTCTTTGTGTGTGTGTGTGTGTGTGTGTGTGTGTGTGTGTGTGTGTGTGTGTGTGTGTGTGTGTGTGTGATTGCTCTCTAACATCTTCTTGGCACTGCACCACAAACATTCTCTTGAGTATGTTTTACCATATAAGGTGTGTGTCTCAGGCAGCCAGAGAATGCTGTTTGACTATGGAAGGGCATGGCTAGGGAAAGGGAGAGAGATGGAGAGTGAGTGAGGGAGAGAAAGGGAGAGGGAAAGAGAGAAGGAGAAAGCACTCTCTTCTGACCCTGAACTGACTGAGAGAGAAAGAGGGGAGGGAGGAAGGTCAGGATGTAGTGTGGATTGGTTTCCTGTCCGTTTTCCCCTTTAAACCTACTCCATTTCCTTTCTCTTAAATAGGGTCTTTACATGTTTGTCTAAATAACAGGAATGTGCTCATGTACTGTATAGGGTGTGACTGTAAGTTGTTATGACAGTTAGTTGGTAATTAGCGAAGATATTTGCATACTTTTCTTTGTGGTACTTTTCAAGTCTCCAGAGTATTCTTTAGCGACCATCGATATGGTATGGGCCTGGTCCATAGTTCAGCTACACAGTAAAGAATCTAACTAACAACAAAATGCTTTTCCAACCAACCCTGAGAGTCTTCAGTTTTTGAATGCAAGTACCTTACATCATCATGCGTCTCGAAGAAGAATACCTGGTTCTCTCGACATGGCTGAATGAATTACCTTTGGAGCATACTATATACAGATGTAGGATCTTTATTTGAGCAAGTTTGCTATAGCAGGAAAATAATCCTGCAGCAATAGGAAATTATAATTAATTAGATTATAATTAATGGACATTTTTGTCTGAATCCTTTTAAACCTCAAATACACTAGAAGTTTTAAATTTCCTGCGTTGCAGAAAAGTTCTCCTGCAACAGGGTGATCAAATTAAGATCCTACATCTGTAGCTGGACAAGCATGCTATAAAACACACAGAGAACTGTCTGGGGCAGATTTCCCCACATGATAATCAACGTCTGATGTTAGATAGCCATTATAAACTACTGCCTCAACTCTATTGCTCATTGTTTTAGTGGTAAATCCGCTAGTAAAAATATTTCTATGCTGCTGATTTTTTGTCAACACAACAGCCATTCAACTGTTCAGGAAGCTATTGTAGCTCTGTTGCTAACTGTCTGCCTGTCTGTATCAGAACGTGTTTCACAGCCACATACAGACATGCATACCTAACTGACCTGCGCTCATGAATAGAATTGATGTTTGTTTATGTGTGGAGGCTTTCTCCAGACAATTGCCTCATAACTGTATCTGTTTTTTCAGGCCTCATTTCTTCAAACTGTCTGGCAGTTGATCAGATGTCCATAAAACCCCATAAAGAAGTTAGGGGATGATGTATTATCCACAATGATTCATTTTGTGGTCAGTTTATGCACCTGTCTAGAAAACGCTCATTGTCTTGTTGGATTCGACAGACTTTTAGCTGGCTGGCTGTTGATTCATCAGTCATTTAATGGACATTTCCTGCCCACCTCCACTGCCTCTCTAAGCACATGCTTCTGTATTAACTAGGGAGAGAGAAGGGGGAGGAAGGGTGGGGTGTCAGTCAGGCCTGAAAGATAGATCGGGAGAAAGCAAAAGAGAGGCATAGAAAGGAGAGTGCTGACTAACCGCCAGGCCCTGAGCAGAGCAGGAAGCCATGTCTCTCCCACAGCCATCCCAGAGCAGAGCTGAAATATCCAGCCCATGAGAGAATGGAATGGCACTCACTCTGCACAAATAACTCCTAATTACCCTTTTCCTCAGTCCTCTGTTAGCTCTCTCTATGCCTCACTTTCCAAAAGTAATCCCCATCTCTATCTCTGTAGCGCTTCTCTTCCAGGCCCTAGACCTGAGGCCTAGTTGTGTATTCTGGGTCTGGACATGGTCAGCCAAGGGCAGGCCTGTGGGTGCTGTATTGAACTGTGGGAGTAGTAGTAGTAAGACCTGAGTCAGAGTTGGCTGGAGAGCTTCCATTGTATTTGTCTGAAATCTGTGTTTAAATATTAGGCCTACTCCCTGGGAGGTGGATATGCTTATGGACTGAGAGAGGAAATAAAGGTTTGATTTTCTGTTTGCTTTCTACCAACTGGATTGTTTATCAAGTAAAGAGGATCCAAAAAAATGATATCATGTGACCCACTTATTTTGTCTAAATCAAATCAAATAGATTCCAGTGAAAGGAATCAGTAGTTCTGTTCGATGCTCATTCATCATTAAACCTACTGACCTTAAAAGACTGTGGCTTCTATCCATTTGAATGTTTCCATCTGTCTCCAATTCACTTTGTAAATTAGTTATTAATTATTTAGACACTGAATGCATGACTAATTTTACATCCAAGAACTCAGCCAAATAGATTGCCTTGGCTTGACCTTTTACTGCAGTGGGCTAAATCAGGGTCACACAGAGTGTTTCTTGGTAGTCTTAAACAAATCTACTTTGAAAGAAATGTATACACCTTACACATATGGTTATTGGCCTAAACAAATTAAGGCAACTGTACCATGTCAGACATAGAGTTGAAATGTATTACATTTTGAGTTTACATCCCAATATTACACTTTATATACATCACAGAAGACTGAACTATAATAAAACCGTTTGACATAGAAACACCGGACTTTCTGTTTAATTTCAAAATTCTGAAAAATATTAATAACATTCCACCCATGAGGCCACTAGAGGGCGATTTGGTCATTTTACTATAGGAAAGGGATCATGAAGAGGATATGGGCTCTTTGTGTATTCCCCTGTTGTTGGATCCTGACACATGGTATGGGTGACTGAGGATGTCTTTAACCTCCGTATGATGGCTTCCATTAACATTTACATTTGAGTCATTTAGCAACTTACAGTTCGTTAGTGCATTCATCTTAAGATAACTAGGTGGGACAACCACATCACAGTCATAGTAAGTACATTTTTCCTCAATAAAGTAGCTATCAGCAAAGTCAGAGGTAGTAAGGGGAGGGGAAAAAAGTCAAGATCGAATGTTAGTTCACAAAAGGCATTTTTGCAGTGTGCGGAGAAGCGGGTGACATGGGAGAACTTGGGAAGGTTGAACACCAGGTGGGCAGTAGAGTTCTGGATAAGTTACAGGGGTTTAATGGAACAAGCGAGAACCCAGCCAACAGCAAGTTGCAGTAGTCCAGGCGGGAGATGACAAGTGCCTGGATTACAACCTAGGCCACTTCCTGTGTGAGCAAGGATTGTACTCTACGGATGTTGTAGAGCATGAACCTACATGGGCGAGTCACTGTTTTGATGTTTGCAGAGAACGACAGGGTGTTGTCCATGGTTACGCCAAAGTTCTCTGCATTCTGGAAGGGGGACATTGTGGCGTTGTCAATCTGGATGGAGAGGTCTTTGAGCGGGCCGGAATGAAGAGCAGCACCTTCTTGTCTTCTCCGGAATGAAGAGCAGCACCTTCTTGTCAAGGTTGAGCTTGAGGTGGTGGGCCGACATCTAAGCTGAGATATCTGCCAGGCATGCAGAGATATCTGCCAGGCATGCACCTGGGTGTCAGAAGGGAGAGGAGAAAAGTAGTTGAGTGTCATCCGCATAGCAATGATAGGAGAGTCCATGTGAGGATACCATCCAGGGAACATCCTCTTAGCAGGATGTGCTTCTTTCTAGTACAACACATTACTGTGTCAGTGTGACCCTGATATGTCTAACCTTTGACCTCTCATCCCCCTCTCTTCTCCCAGGCGGAGGGTGATGTGGCGGGTCTGAACCGCAGGATCCAGCTGGTGGAGGAAGAGTTGGACAGGGCCCAGGAGAGGCTGGCCACTGCGCTGCAGAAACTGGAGGAGGCCGAGAAGGCTGCGGACGAGAGCGAGAGGTCAGTACCAGCCAGCCACAGAAACAGATGTATTTATAATCTTTCACCTTTTAATTTGACCTCATATTTATATTTACAGTGCATTCAGAAAGTATTCAGATCCCTTGACTTTTTCCACATTTTGTTACGTTACAGCCTTATTCTGAAATGGATTAAATAAATATTTTTCCTCTTCAATCTACACACAATACCCCATAATGACAAAGAAAAAACAGGTTTTAGACATTTTGCAAATGTATTAAAAATAAAAAAACGGATACCTTATTTACATAAGTATTCAGACACTTTGCTATGAGACTTGTAATTGAGCTCAGGTGCGTCCTCTTTCCATTGATCATCCTTGAGATGTTTTTACAACTTGATTGGAGTCCATCTGTGGTAAATTCAATTGATTGGACATGATTTTGAAAGGCACACACCTGTGTATATATAAGGTCCCACAGTAGAATATTCCTGAAGGACAACCATCTCTGCAGCACTCCACAATCAGGCCTTTATAGTAGAGGGCCCAGACGGAAGCCACTCCTCAGTAAAAGACAGATGACAGCCCACTTGGAGTTTGCCAAAAGGTACCTAAACACCCTCTGACCATGAGAAACAAGATTCTCTGGTCTGATGAAACCAAGATTGAACTATTTGGCCTGAATGCCAAGCGTCACGTCTGGAGGAAACCTGACACCGTCCCTAAGGTGAAACATGGTTGTGGCAGCGTCATGCTATGGGGATGTTTTTCAGCGGCAGAGACTGGGATACTATTCAGGATCGAGAGAAAGATGAATGGAGCAAAGTACAGAGAGATCCTTGATGAAAACCTGCTCCAGAGCGCTCAGGACCTCAGACTGTGGTGACGGTTCACCTTCCAAAAGGACACCAACCCTATGCACACAGCCAAGACCATGCAGGAGTGGCTTTGGGATAAGTCTCTGAATGTCCTTGAGTGGTCCAGGCAGAGCCCGGACTTGAACCCGATCAAACATCTCCGGAGAGACCTGAAAAGAGCTGTACAGGAACACTCCCCAGCCAATCTGCAGAGAAGAAGGGGAGAAAGTCCCCAAATACAGGTGTGCCAAGCTTGTAGTGTCATACCCAAGAAGACTCAAGACTGTAATCTCTGCCAAAGGTGCTTCAACAAAGTACTGAGTAAAGGGTCTGAAAACGTATGTAAATGTGATATTCCAGTTTGTTATTTTTAATACATTTGCTAAAATGTCGAAAAACCTGTTTTTGCTTTGTCACGGCTGTCATTGTAAATAAGAATTTGTTCATAACTGACTTGCCTAGTTAAATAAATTATGGGGTATTGTGTGTAGTTTGATGAGGGGAGAAAAAAAACTACTTCATTTGTTTTAGAATAAGGCTGTAATGTAACAAAATGTGGAAACAGTCAAGGGGTCTGAATACTTTCCAAATGCACTGTGTATGCCATTTTCCATTGGATAGTACCAGGCACATGCAGCTTGCTTTGACATTTTTTTTATTGTTCTAGGTTTTGATGCCATGTCCATTGCTAGCAAATGACCAGCCCCTTCAATAGCGTACTGAAAGCGATATTTCCCAGAAAGCCATTTTAAATGTGTTAAACCATTCAATGTGCCTCCATATTGGGTGGGCTGTGTAACTGATACTTGAAATTGATTGTGTCTTGGGTGTTGCTGACATTACTGTGTGTCCTGTCCTATCAGAGGCATGAAGGTGATCGAGAACCGGGCATCCAAGGACGAGGAGAAGATGGAGATGCAGGAGATGCAGCTAAAGGAGGCCAAACACATCGCTGAGGAGGCCGACCGCAAATACGAGGAGGTGAGACTTCACATGGTTCCATAGAGTTTGTTCTGTCTGGGGTTAAATCCACTCATAGAATTATCCCTTAACCATATTAGTGGAACAGTATGAGTGTGTTATCTCTTTACCTTAGGTGGCCCGTAAGCTGGTGATCCTTGAGGGAGAACTGGAGAGAGCTGAGGAGAGGGCCGAGGTCTCAGAACTGTAAGTGCAGCACACGCCTCCTACACTAAAATAAGAGGGTAAACAAAGGTTCTTGAAATGAACATGTGAAGATCCTTCCAGTATTGTGTATGTAAGTATTGAGATGCCAATGCCAAGTACTTTTCTTCCTTTATTCCCCGGTAGTAAATGCAGTGATCTGGAGGAGGAGTTGAAAAATGTGACCAACAACCTAAAATCCCTAGAAGCCTCATCTGAGAAGGTCAGTGTACATACTATTACATCATACAAGTAAATACAGTCAACTACTGATGAGTGCAAACTCAGCTTAAGTGCAGTGTAGATCACCAGTCCCAATTCAAATACATTATTTTTTTTTAACTTATTCTGGATATCTGCATGTTCTGGGTAAGTGCATCCACTTAACTTCTATAGGCTAGATGGGACGCTAGCATCCCACCTGCGGGACACAGCCAGTGAAATATCAGGGCGGCAAATTCAAAAACAACAAAATGGCATAATTCAACTTTCTCAAACATACAACTATTTTACACCATTTTAAAGATACACTTCTCCTTGATGTAACCACATTGTCCGATTTCAAAAAGGCTTTACAGCGAAAGCAAAACATTAGATTATGTTAGGAGAGTACATAGACAAAAATAATCACACAGCCATTTTCCAAGCAAGGACATGTGTCAATAAAACCCAAAACACAGCTAAATGAAGCACTAACCTTTGACGATCTTCATCAGATGACACTCCAAGGACATTATGTTACACAATACATGTATGTTTTGTTCGATAAAGTTCATATTTATATCCAAAAACTGCATTTTACTTTGGCGCGTGATGTTCAGAAAATGTATTCCCACCAAAACGTCCAGTGAATGTGCACATCAATTTACAAAAATACTCATCATAAACGTTGACAAAATATATAACAATTATTTTAAAGAATTATAGATAGACTACCCCTGGATGCAACCGCTGTGTCAGATTTTAAAATAGCTTTACGGAGAAAGCACATTTTTCAATATTCTGAGTACATAGCTCAGCCATCACGGCAAGCTATTCAGACACCCGCCAAGTTCGGGGCAACCTAAACTCAGAATTAGTATTAGAAATATTCTCTTACCTTTGCTGATCTTTGTTAGAATGCACTCCCAGGACTGCTACTTCCACAAGAAATGTGTTTTTCGTTCCAAATAATCCATATTTATGTCCAAATACCTCTGTTTTGTTCATGCGTACAGATCACTTATCCAAAGGCATAACGCGCGAGCTCGGAACCAGAGACAAAAAGTTAAAATGTTCCATTACCGTACTTAGAAGCATGTCAAACGCTGTTTAAAATCAATCTTTATGGTATTTTTAACGTAAAATTGCGATAATATTCCAACCGGACAATAGCGTATTCATTCAAGGAGAAAAAGAAGGAACAGCGTGCTCGTGTGACTGCGCATATCCAATCCCTTTGTTGCCAGGCAGTCCACTCAGAAACTGAGCTCCTATTATCTGTCCAGTGACAGGAGAATGCTCAAACCACTTTCTGAAGGCTTTAGACAGCAAATGGAAGCCTTAGGAAGTGCAACGTAACCCCACGGATACTGTAGTTTCGAAAGGGACTAGAAAGAAGAACTACAATTTTCAGATCCTCCACTTCCTGGTTGACTTTTTTCAGGTTTTTGCCTGCCATATGAGTTCTGTTATACTCACAGACATTCAAACAGTTTTAGAAACTTCAGAGTGTTTTCTATCCAAATCTACTAATAATATGCATATTCTAGTTTCTGGGCCAGAGTAGTAACCTGTTTAAATTGGGTATGTTTTTCATCCGGCTGTGAAAATACTGCCCCCTAGCCCAGACAGGTTAAGTCAGTCCCAAATCATTAGTTGACTATACATGGAAGACATGAAAGCAGAGTTGTTTTGAGTATAATCACCACCTGACGCACTTTTGTCTTCAAAGACATCTGAACAAAGATCCTGGTGTCACCTGACAAATTGGATGTTGATTTCTTTATGATAATGTTGATCGAACAGGAAGGTGTAATAGCCCTGGACCAAAACAGACCTTTCTTTACATTCCTACCTAGCCAGCTTAGTGCCAGTCACGCCACATGAATCTCCCTCAGCCACTTAAGCAGTTGCTGATTAAATCACTGCCCTTCTGGTTTGCATCACAGCACGATGTGTTCCTTATACCCATGCTAACACACAGCCAGTTTATCACACCTGAAGAGTTGTATTTAGGGTTACAAAGCTACCAGTAATTTACAAAAGTTACCAAAATCTTCAGTAACTTTGTTAATTAACAGAAATATATCACTCTATTGTAATTTTGGTAATTTATACTTGAATAACTTAAAACATGTTTTATTCATATGGTATACAGTTTTTATATGTGTCCATATTGTCCATGAGTTTCTTATTAGATAGACCATGTGGTTCAAGAGAAAATTGCCAAATTAAAGAAAAAAGCATCTAATCAACACATTAGTTTCTATTAATTCTGCAACTCTTCCAACTATTGACTTTCTTCACAACTGTCACCAGTTTGACGCCAAAACATTAGCAAATACATATTGACATAGTAAAATAAAAAAAAGATGAATGATATTTCATGTTGAAACCCTCATATTAAACACCAATGGTATTCACGAAGTTGATGGTTTACATTTAGGATAATCTTTTACAGCTTTGTCATTCTATTTTTAATTTTTAAATCATCTTATTTAATTATTTTATATATTTTACATGTGATGAGGCCATACAGAGCTAAGAGATTATTACAGACACCTGTGATAATCTGAAGTACCCAAAAGGGCCACTAAATATTTGTGATAAAATCATTGAAATATACCAAAATGTTGGTAGTTTACTTTTAAACTTAGGTTTCCAGTAATATACCCTCCCTTTGCAACCCTAGTTATATTACTTCGAAGCATGGTTGAAAAACAGTGCTGCAAGATCATCGCTCTCTATGCACTTTCATGTCTGTCTGTTTCTGTATGCGTTTCGGTCTCTGAGATGAATGGTCTGACATGTTCAAGATTTGAGCTTGCCTGGAACAGACTTTGTCTTGTATTTTGACAGTACTCAGAAAAAGAGGACAAGTATGAGGAGGAGATCAAGGTTCTTAGTGACAAGCTGAAGGAGGTAAGCAGCTGCTGGCATCTTATTTGATTCTTAGTTCATACAGTAGTAAGCCAATTTGCTCCATGTCAAAAATGGCGTCCTGTTCTGACACCCCCCTCCCTCTTTTTTCCCCCAGGCTGAGACTCGTGCAGAGTTTGCAGAGAGGACAGTGGCCAAACTGGAAAAGTTCATTGATGACCTGGAAGGTATGAGTGCTAAAAACGCTGTTGCAAACTGCTCTGTGGCATTTCAATAGAAGAGAAAGTAAACGTACCTTAGTGTGGAGAGAAAGTTCCTGTAAATTAGACATATTTTATTGCAGAAGATTAAACTATTTATTTTGAAAATAACAGTTTTATCATTGTTCTCAGTTGCATTATCATTCTCAGACTTATAAAGCTGAGTTGCTCAAATAAGAACATTCCATGTCAGTAAATTAGTAAAGATTTCGAGCTTGTTCCGTATTCCCCATTGTATGTAATTTCCTAGGTCAAGAGGTCTGGATATTTAATCCTCTCCCTGAGCATTGAAACAACATCTTATTATGCACAGTTTCACATTGACACGGTCCCAGCTAAAAAAAAAAGAAAATTCAACTAGCTGGAAATATTTCTCTGGAAGAAAGGATACCCTGCCAAACGTATGGAAACTTCTCCGACAAGCAAATAAAACACACTGCCTTGGTCTCCAGTGTAAAAAGATATGTAGGCTCATTTTCTACTATCCAAAGAGCACCTATTTTGGTGTCTGATGTCTGCACTAAGAACAGAGTGCTCAAATTCCTTTTAGATCAGCATTTTTGGTCCTAGAGCCACATGAAATGGGTTTACCGGTATGAAGTACTTTTATGGAAACCTTGATATAGGCTTAAATGCTTAAGGTAGTCATCTCTTGCCCCCCCAAAAAAAGATTTGCAACATATTTCAATTTTAGAATACTCACAGGTAGACTAAGATATCTTATCTTTCTGGCATATTCTCTTCTTTCATTTTTATACTGAATGAATTTTCTCTTTTGCATCCACTGACCTGTCCTCTTTCTCTTCCCTCTCTTTTTGCCACCATTTCCTTTTTGATTCCCTGTCCTGTCCTCCACATCTCTCGGCTGCTGCTTTCCTTGTGCCTTACCTGTGCTACTTCCTGCTGCCCTTTGACCTCCAGATGAACTTTACGCTCAGAAGCTGAAGTACAAGGCTGTCAGCGAGGAGCTGGATCATGCCTTCAATGACATGACCTCCTTGTAGACATTTCTTTCTGCCGGCCTCCTGCTGCCTGTCTCCTGCTGCCTCCGGGGTGTCTGTCCTCTCACCCTTCCCACTTTAGGCTATTGTGTCCTGGGGTTAGCCTCCTGAAATACCCTTTTTCATTTTCTCTGTGCCTTCTGTCCATCTCACTGTGTAATGAAACTCATTAAAAGCTAACTATCTCAACTATCCTTTCTTCTTTAATTAAATAGTTCTGATATTACAATCTTTATAATGTGATAAACAACTGTTTTAAGAAGGTGAGCATTTATGGAGTGTGGCATGCATTCACACTGAGTGTCCCTCACATCCTTTTTACATAACATTTGTCGCGCAACTCCATACATTACTGTCATCATATATGACAATCTGCCTTTTGTTTTGGGTAGTGTTCTTTAGTGTGGTTGTGTTTTGCATATGGAACATCTTAACACGACCACAGCAGTTACAGTATGTAAAATCAATCAATCAATGAAATGTATTTATAAAGCCCTTTTTATATCAGCTGATGTCACAAAGTGATATACAGAAACCCAGCCTAAAACCCTAAACAGCAAGAAATGCAGATGTAGAAGCACCGTGGCAAGGAAGCAGCTGTTGTACATCCTGTATAGGAATGGCTTTGGATTCTGTGTAGAATATTGTTTACCAAACCTAAGGAAAATTAATTCATATTAATCAACTTTATGATGGTCCTGTCATGTGTGGTTTCATTCAATATTTCTTCAATATGTCTTTATTTTATTTATTTTTTAGAAAAATTAGCAGGTGCCAAAGAAGAGAACATGGGAATGCATCAAGTCCTGGATCAAACACTGCAAGAGCTCAACAGCTTATAAAGATGATGATGATTAGGAAGATGGAGAGGATAAAAGTCTTGCAACATTCCATAAATATTACATTTCATTTCACATTTTGAGCTGTAAAGTCTTATTCCCAGCGAAAGGGGATTAACTTTACTTGTACCCTTAGTTTTTTCAAACAAATGAGTCAAGAATAGAAAAACGACAACTCATATTTGAAATGTGCACTCAAAAGCATGTTTTGAAATGGGTTATGTTATATGTATGGCCTTCATTTATGTATGATTCATGAGCTCCACCTAGAGTTATTTTTCAAACAGTTGACAGGAATCAGCTTTTACCAACTGACATGGTAATTTAGTGCATGCACAATGTATGTGAACATATCCACAGGTTGGACTGTGCCTTTTAATAATGAGCCAATATTCTACCTTTGGTGTATATGTGTGTGTTAACATGGTCATTGAGACTAGAGGAAGACTCATGGAAAGGATGGTGAACATGTCTGTGGTGCTACTGGTGGTGCTAAAATACTGTGACTATCATTCAGGTGGAGGGATTGCCAAAGCGGGGGGGGAAAAAACAATTGTTTTTAATGTGAAAAAAGCATCATATACAAATCTTTCAAGGAACTACAACCCCTCTTCTGACCTAACCTATTATCTGTATGGTCTTAAAGTGTCGCCATATGCTGACATGCAGCTTCATAGCACCTCCTTTCCACTATGGCCTGACACGCCTGCCACTATCCCAGCTCTGCATTTGACTGCTTAGCCTAGGTGTAAAATCATAATCCTGGTATTATATTGTGGTGGTAGCATATTTAGTAAAAGTGAAACCAAAAAAAGCACCACTGGGGCCTCAAGGTAATAAAACATGGATACTTATTGTATATAGTAGAATAATGTTAGTTATTGATGTATTGCTCCAGTTTTACAAAACTTTCAGTTAGGGGCACTCTTGAAACCAAATAATACACAAACCAGAGAAGGTGAACCGTCAAAAGGTTTTATTGTTGTCTGTGAAGGTAATCAATCAAGGCTTCTCATCCTTACTTGACTGAGTCTGTGTTGAAATGTTTCATTCACTTTTCCCGCTTTCAGTCTAATAAATTTTTACACAACAACCTGGCTCAAGAGATTATTTAATTTATTATTTAGTAAGAAAAATAGAAATGTCAGAGACAAACCACTTCAGCATACAGTATATTATACCTATTCATTACGAAAAGGCATATTGTAGCTGAACAATATTGTAATCTTTATATCATAAGGACAAAACACTGTCAATCAGCTCAACTGAATAATCCCCATTCAATATAATTTAATATTTTACGAAACATCCATGGTCCACAATTTACAACTATCAGAGTTGATAGCTCACTACTGAAATCTCACTCAGCGTTGCTTTCTTCTGAAGGAGCAGCCTGTATAGGGGTGAGAAGGAGACTGGTAAAGTCAAAAATCAGTAGATATTCGATAGAGCTCTACACTGATATGGGCCTATGGTACTGTATAAGTTCTTGAGCAATGTGAATGTACAACAGTCTTCTTACCTTCCGTGAGGCGGCATTTCCCCCCTCTGGGCTGGCACAGGACGAAGGAGCAGCCGCCACAGGGCACCACTCTCTGGGCATGACTGAACACTGTGGTGATCCTGTAGCAGCCTGGAATAAAATTTAAATAAATGTTTTCTGTAACCTTATTTTTTTATTTAATAAGCCTTTGTAAATGCTTTATTTATTTTCATGCTTTATATTTTTTGTTGTAAATGATTATAATTCTTATCGGGAAATGGGAAAGCTAATTTAATAATAGTGTGAACACTACATGTAAATAGTTTATCAATGCAAAAAGTTGCAACTTGTGCAGTTGATGTAAGGTACATCCTTAATACTCACCAGGGCATTTTACATCCATGAAGTAGGAGTTGGGACTCTGAACCAACCTCTTCTTCTTGTGTCTTTGCCTCTCAGCCTCCAAAGTAGGGTGCATTAGGTCCTTAGTGAGCTGCAATATGGATTAATGTATAAAACATATTTGTTTTCACAGCTCACACCATTAGAACCATTCAAAAAGATACAACCATATGAAAGGGGAAATAAGTCAAGGGCACCCTCTCATGTCTGATACAAGAACTGCAGCAGAACTATTTCTGAGGCATGCCCAGACATGTATTCCATTCCCAGAACAGGCACCACTATTTTATATTTGCTAAATGGTCATGTTTTAAACCAAACCATAGTCTTCATAATTTATTGCTGAACTTGACTGAATCATTAGCTAGTGCTGAGCGATTAACCGACAGTTTTTTTCTGGTTATTAGCAACGTCGGTCAATTACTTGAATTCCATTTAGTCCGGTTTTAGTGGGTGGGCGTATAATGCGAAGGTCTATCAACCCAAAGGTTGCGAGTTCAAATCTCATCACGGACAACTTTAGCATTTTCGCTAATTTACAACTACATTTTTGAATCTACTTTATAACTACTTAGCATGTCTGCTATCCCTTCCCCTAACCCTTTAACCTAACTTCTAAACTTAATCTTAAACCTAACACCAAGCCTAGCTAACGTTAACGAGCTAGCTAACGTTAGCCACCTAGCTAGAATTCATAACAGATTAATACGAAATTATTTGAAACTAGGATGCCACCGTCTGACTGTTACTGCCTAAGCAGAGAAAAGATTATTAGGATATTAAAACGAATAAGCTCATCAAATAAAAAGTAATATACACACCGGAAATATTGTATTATTTCATAGTAATTTCTTATTTTATATTGATATCTACCCCATGTGGAACTGAGAGAAAATTAATGTTTACTACTTTTGACTTTGGAATTTCCACTAAAAAGCTCTAAAATCATTGTAATGCTATTATTTCATAATGCATTTCATGTATAAAAAAAAGATAAAAATCGAAAACCATGATTATTTTTTTAAATAATCGAACTGAAACCGAAGCAACCTCAAAAAGTACTAATAGCACTATTAGCTACTGACTTCAATGTTCATGGTAAAAACAAGACCTCCAATAAACATGTACACGTTGTACAGTATTTGACTGGCTATTCCAAAGATGTCAACACAATACGTGTGGCTATAGTTCTCGCATGAGCAAAGAAAAACCACCTACCGCCATTGCTTCTCTTGGTTATTGTTATTTCACTCACTGGCACTGTACTTTCAACTTTGATTAGAATATTACAGCACTCCTTGCAGACTGATATCGTTGTTGTTAAAATGAGAAGATAATGGTTGGATCACATTTTAATGGGTGGGACATTGACTTCAAGAGCACAATCAGCTGACGTTACCATTTTGATTGACAGCGGCTAATTCACGGATCCAGAGCAGTCAAGAGTGAAATGTTGTTTGTCCAATCACTGGTCCAGTAAATCGAGCAAAGCAGTAACGTATCTCTTTGCACAACTGCCGGGCGGGATTTCCGCAATTGCTAATAATATGGCGAAGACTTACGATTACTTGTTTAAACTACTGTTAATCGGCGATTCTGGCGTCGGAAAGACGTGTGTGTTGTTCAGGTTTTCAGAAGATGCCTTCAACTCAACATTTATCTCCACAATAGGTATGTGAATTTCGTACATTTTCTGGTTAGAAAAGTTCTGCCGGAGGACGGGTGGCTAGTTAGCAGCAATGCTAGTGTGCGCCCATCCTGTCATGCTAACGCTAGTTAGCTAGCTAGCTTATTTGGTTAGCATTCAGGACTAGCTTGCTAGTTAACTTAACCGGCTTTTCACACTGCTCGCTTGGCAATAAAACCAGCACTTCAGCATCCCCAGCATACCTCAAATTGATATTTTCATGAGATTTTAGCAGGCGACGTCACCGGACTCCTTAGCTAACTAACGTTAGCTGTCAAGTGAGCAAGAACAAGCTTACTCTGACTCATTAGATAGCTTAGCTAGCTAACGTTAGATAACAGTGAAGTTCACTTCCCAACAAGCAATGCATGAAAGAGTTTGCTAGTTCAAACCAGTCACTGTAACATTACAGAAAGGTAAGTTTTAGTAGCTACATGTTGGGGAGGTCTTCCCTGAAGTTATGCAGCCATTTACATTAGACAAGCCATCTCTCAAATTGAAGTTGTGCACTTCCTGTGTGTGGCCTGCAGCATCATCTAAAAAGATGGGCCTCCCTAGCCAGAACTCTCTGGACATGATATAATCCAAATAATTACTAGCTATCCTTCAAGCAAATGTTGAATGCAGTCTGGTTTTGCCACTTGTGCATAAACAGTGCTGTAGGCCTAAAAAATACATCAAACTCAAATGGTTGTGTTTCAATGATCTTTTGGAGCGCAGTGGTTAAATAAAATTTAAGTGGGTGGAAGTGCAAGAATTGTCTCACTTTTGCTTTCCCTCTTTCAGGTATTGACTTTAAAATTAGAACTGTTGAACTAGATGGTAAGAAGATCAAGCTACAGATATGGTAAGACAGCCCTTTGACTTCACAGAATGTCTCTGAAATTATGTCTTGAAAAAGTGCACCTTGGGAATGATCAATTGGCCTATAATTCTACAGGTGGGTTAAAATCAGGGATGGGAAGTAAAGGATCTCATTGTGTTGTTCTCTCCCAGGGACACAGCTGGCCAGGAGCGGTTTCGAACAATCACAACGGCATACTACAGAGGAGCCATGGTCAGTCGCTTTACTTTACTATGTCCCTCTCACAATTTTGCAAATGTACTACAAAGCACATACCTACATGAGAATCAGTAAGATACTTGAGTAAAGATAATGACTCAAGTAAAAGTGAAAGTCACCCAGTAAAATACTACTTTGGTAAAAGTCTAAACGTTTTTGGTTTTAAATGTACTTAAGTATCAAAAGTAAATGTAATTGCTAAAATATACTTAAGTATCAAAAGTAAAAGTATTAATAATTTCAAATTCCTTATATTAAGCAAACCAGATTGCACGATTATCTTGATTATTATGTATTTATTTATTTATTTATGGATAGCCTGGACACATTTCACCACTCAGACATAATTTACAAACAAAGCATTTGTGTTTAGTGAATCTGCCAGATCATCTGCCAGGGATGTTCTCTTGATAAGTGCATGAATTAGACAATTTTCCTATCGTGCTAAGCATTCAAAATGTAACTAGTACTTTTGGATGTCAGGGAAAATGTAAAAAGTACATAACTTTCTTTCAGAATGTAGTGGAGTAAAAGTTGTCAAATAAATAAAGTACAGTTACTCTAAAAAAAGACTTAAGTAGTACTTTAGTGTTTTTACTTAAGCACTTTACACCGCTGATGAGAATATAGTTTAGAATCTAAAAATAAATCCATATTCAGAGACATTAATAGCGATTAATTTGTGTTAGGCCTAGATTGCACACAAGTTTGAGTCCCTCCCTTTATTTTTGTAAATTAAGCACTACATACCTGAGATCATTCATGGGAGGTGTAAAATCGCACTGGATTCCTGTTCAGGCCCTTCATAACAATTAGCTTTTTACTCAAGTGTACAAGTCTCAAGTTTAACAGGATGTTAGTATCTGACATTGATTTTTAAAGTGGTTGTTGTTTACCAAGTCTGTTTTTGTTTTTCTCCCCAGGGCATCATGTTGGTCTATGACATCACCAATGAGAAGTCATTTGACAACATCAAAAACTGGATAAGAAATATAGAGGAGGTAATTATCAGAAATTATAGTAGTTTGGTTCCTGGATGCTTATTGGCTGAAACGGCATTTTATTTCACATGGTGCCTAAGAACAGCCTTTAGCCATGGTAGTGTTTCCACTACAGTCAAAATATGGAACAAGAGAAAAAATATTTCTGCAGAGGCGCACTTTAAAGATGCTAGAACAGTCCACATTTACTTTTTCCCTGCAAAGAAAACGAGCAATTACTAGAAAAAACAGACAACCCCATAGTAAAATAGTTTATCAATTTACCTAGTCAGCTTGTTGTTATGCGTTCTATGCTAGATAAATATTTCTCTCAAGGTGCATTCGAGTTGCGATTGCCATAGGGAGGGAAACATGCATTCTGACAAGCAATCAATGCACAACAATTCATAACGCAATCGTGGGTAAACAGCAGTTTTAATGGTCTTTAGTTGAGCAAGAGTAGTGGCAGCCGGGGAAAGAATTGTGACATGCAGTGGTTTCTGTGAGAAGTACGATATTATCACAATACTTTGGTGCCGATACAATAAGTATTGTGATTCGAAACTGATTTTATCGTGATTCGACGTTCCAAACATATTGCTCACCATATGTCTGCTGCAGAGGGACAAGGGACAGATGTGAAAAAACAAGTTTTGATCAGTCATGGAAGTGCTGAAAATTAATTGGCTCCCTATTTAAAAACATGGAGAACAAGCTATGAAGGAATAATACTGGAGTTTTGGTGCAGGTACAGCCAACTAGCGCAGAAATAGTATTGCGACGTTGTCAAAACTATACAATATATTGTCAAATATAATATATCGATATGTAACTATCAATTATTTTCCTCTATCACTAATATCTAATAATATGGACAAATGCATAGGCTATATGCATGGTTCAATATGTTAAAATAATTGTAACACCATATTTTTACCGATATGTTATTGGGACCATTCCTGGAGGTGGAAATTATATTTGAGATGGTGTCAGAATGATTTGATTTCCATTCATTTTGGAGTAGAATGTCCTTTAAAAAAAAGTTGCCAGAGCTGAGCTTCTCAGTCATTCTACATAAAAATGATCCAATGAGGACCTCGGACTCCATTAACCCCCACTGCTACAAAACACTGCCATGGTATTTTGGCCATTATAAACTGGGTGGTTCGATCCCTGAATGCTGATTGGCTGACCGCCGTGGTATATCCGTAAACCACGGGTATGACAAAACATTTATTTTTACTACTCTAATTACGTTGGTAACCAGTTGATAATAACAATACGCCACCTCGGGGGTATATGGCCAATACCTGCTAAGTATTCAGACCCTTTGCTATGAGACTCAAAATTGACATCAGGTGCATTGATCATCCTTGATTGGAGTCCATCTGTGGTAAATTCAATTGATTTGACATGATTTGGAAAGGCACACCCCTGTCTATATAAGGTCCCACAGTTGACAGTGCATGTCAGAGAAAAAAACCAAGCCATGAGGTTGAAGGAATTTCCCGTAGAGCTCCGAGACAGGATTGTGTCGAGGCACAGATCTGGGGAAGGGTGCCAAAAAATGTCTGCAGCATTGAAGGTCCCCAAGAACCCAGTGGCCTCCATCATTCTTAAATGGAAAAAGTTTGGAACCACCAAAACTGCCTAGAGCTGGCCACCCAGCCAAACTGAGCAATCGGGGGAGAAGGGCTTTGGTCAGGGAGGTGACCAAGAACCCGATGATCACTCTGACAGAGCTCCAGAGTTCCTCTGTGGAGATGGGAGAACCTTCCAGAAGGAGAACCATCTCTGCAGCACTCCACCAATCAGGCCTTTTATGTAGTGGCCAGGCAAAATCATCTCTTCAGTAAATGGAACCTAAAGGACTCTCAGACCATGAGAAACATGGTGTTCTGGTCTGATGAAAGCAAGATTGAACTATTTGCCTGAATGCCAAGCATCACATCTGGAGGAAACCTGGCACCATCCCTACAGTGAAGCATGGTGGTGGCAGCATCATGCTGTGGGTATGTTTTTCAGCGGCAGGGACTGGGAGACTAGTCAGGATCGAGTGAAAGATGAACGGAGCGCTCAGGACCTCAGACTGGGGCGAAGGTTCACCTTCGAACAGGACAACTACCCTAAGCAGACAGCCAAGAAAACGCAGGAGTGGTTTCGGGACAAGTCTCTGAATGTCCTTGAGTGACCCGGACTTGAACCTGATCTAACATCTCTGGAGAGACCTGCAAATAGCTGTTCAGCAATGCTCCCCATTCAACCTGACAGAGCTTGAGAGCATCTGCAGAGACGAATGGGAGAAACTCCCCAAATACAGGTGTGCCAAGCTTGTAGCGTCATACCCAAGAAGACTCGAGGCAGTAATTGCCGCCGAAGGTGCTTCAACAAAGTTCTGAGTAAAGGGTCTGAATACTTACGTAAATGTGATATTTCAGTTTATTTTTTAATAAATTTGCTAAAATGTCTAAACCTGTTCTTGCTTTGTCATTATGGGGTCTTGTGTGTAGATTGAGGGGAATGAGTGACAAAAACAGAAATACCTTATTTACATAAGTATTCAGAAGGCAATGCGTACAAAGTCAAGGGGTCAATACTTTCCGAATGCACGGTATGTCTTTGAAGTCTGTACGTTTTAGTGAAAGTGATCATGCAATGTAATTGCTAATCTTCTGTCTTCCTGTCCAGCATGCCTCTGCTGACGTGGAGAAGATGGTTCTGGGAAACAAGTGTGATGTCAATGACAAGCGACAGGTGTCCAAAGACAGAGGGGAGCAGGTGGGTGATAATCACCGATCAGGAAATGAAAAATATCAAACTACCTGACTGAAATCCAAGTGTCTATACAGTAGATATTTTGTGCTACTGCCCATGTTTGCTGAGTGACAGTTGTCCAAAGACACATGTGAGAAGGTGGGGATCAGTAAATGTTATGTAGGCTATTATCAATAGTTATAATCAATGACTCACATCTTGAGTATCTACAGATGTGGACTTGTGATTGAGCTGCTGTCAATGTTCACTGAGTATATGTTGTGCGTCCCTTTTTTTTACCTTTGGCAGTTGTCGTTGGAGTACGGTATCAAGTTTATGGAGACCAGTGCAAAGGCCAATATCAACGTGGAGAATGTGAGTTCACTAATTCTCAGCAGTTAAAAAAACAACAATGGCTGTACAGTAATTGTTGTTCTGTTAGGTTGAAAGAGACTGCACGTTGTTTTGTCTCTTTGATCTTAATTTGTCCTGTCTTTTTTTCCCCTTGAAATTTCAGGCATTTATGACCCTTGCCAGAGACATCAAGGCAAAAATGGACAAGAAACTGGTAAGTGTGTGTGTTATGTACAAATCTATTTTCGATTGGGTATTGTGTGTGTTCTGACTTACTGTGTGTGTGTGTGTGTTCCAGGAGGGCAACAATCCTCAGGGCAGCAGTCATGGTGTGAAGATCACAGAACAGCCCAAGAAGAGCAGTTTCTTCCGCTGCACCCTCCTGTGAGGTCAACGATCTTATCATTGTCCACAGCTGGACAGAACTGGACTGGGCTTGCTCAGAGCTTTCCTCTTTCGCCCTGTTCTCATTCCCGATATCCCAGGCCTCTTTGGGCTTTGAGTTTTTTTCTGCTTCACTATGTGCCCCCAGTTTACAAACGGTAGCTTTCATTGGTCAGGAGGATAAAGCAGTGTTGTTGGATGGATGTTAGATTGAGATCTCTATACCAGGCACTCTTCTGTACCATCATGCTCTTATATCGTCTCTCGTAATTACACTTAGGTTTCTGCTCACCCTCTCCTCTCTCTCTGTTCTCTGCAACGATTGTCACAGATACTGTATGTTGCTCTGTGGTCGCACTGCTGCCAAAGTTGATCCTTAGTGAGGTTGTGTCTCAACATGGATTGACCTTATCCTTAAAAAGCAGTGGCTTAATTCCATGATAAGACTAGTTAACCATCATACATCTTCTGTGAGATTGTTGACTGTGTCATCTAGCTACTATGTAAATTTATTCCAAATGTGTCATCTATGCATCCCTGTTTTTCCTTTCTCAAATTACAGTGATTATCTATATTCTACCTTAAATCCCCTTTTGCCATCCAACAAATAACAGACAAGAGAGCCACTTATTTCCTTAAGATAATACTTTAGATAATATAATACAGTTCTGGAGTGTTAGTCTTACAATGTTAACAGTAAAGACATACCATCTTAACGACATACCTGAAAATTTGCATCTGTGTTCAGCATTTACCATTATGCAGTTCAGATCATTTTTATGCACAAGGGTTGCAATGATTTATAAACTATATATTTGAGTGTTAGAACAATTTTATGTGCCAGTAACTGCACATTGAGTTGAACCCTGTTTTACTGTGTATTCTTGCACTTTAGTAGTGAAATTGGCTGCACATCTTGCAATTTGCAAAAGCATGTCTTATTCCAGTCCCTTGTATGGAAGTACAGGAATGTCAGTATTCATTAGAACTATTACATTCCAGAATTGTTCCAGAGGCTATAAGTTAAAATCATCTGTTCCACAATAACATCAGTCTAGTTAGGAACGAATTGCAATCTAACAAATGAATGCATACGTTTACCACATTTTTAGACTTGGCATTCAAAATGTGTTTTAATCTTATACCACTCCACCAAAAACAATTGTGAGTACCTCATTGCCCCAAATATTCATGTTATGTATGATGTAGAGACCACTGAAATAGAGATATAGTCCTTTGGGTGGTAATTGCTTGATGTCATTTTTAACATCTTATGCACCCTTTTCAAATTCCAGCCTCAGCCTATTCCCCTTTTTTTTAATTTTTTTTAACTGGTTTTAATTGTGATACTGTAATACCGTGCAGGTTTGTGTGGCCTTTGACTTTTGTAAGCTGTTTTCATGCTTGTCAGTATTTGTGACAGAAAATTAGTGACAATTGCGCCAAAGTAGGCTGCCTTTTATAGTTGTTTGGTAGGCCTATATTACTAGTCAAATGTGATTTTATAAGAACTCAATTGAATAATGTCAACCCACTGTATTGTGAAACAAATGCCATGAATATTAATTTCCAGGTTTATTACTATGTTCTTTTTTCTGTTGATTTATCAATATGCTGTGACATTCCAGTTCCCTAGAGAACCATTCCTGCTGCTTCTTTAGGGAAAAGGCTACACGGACACTCCTGACCTGTTAACTGATATTTAATTTAAGAATTGGTTAAAATTAGGTTAGGGTTAATCAATCAAATGTATTTATTTATAAATCATTTTTTACCTGAGCAGATGTCAAAGTGCTTATACAGAAACCCAGCCTAAAACTGCAAACAATACAGATGTAGAAGCGTGGTGGCTATGAAAACTCCCTAGAAATATCAGAAACCTAGAGAGGAACCAGGCTCTGAGGGATGTCCAGTCCTCTTCTGGCTGGGCCGGGTGGAAATTATATGAATGCATGGCCGTTAAGGTAAGGGTCAGTTTCAGATTTTGGTTAGTCATTTTGAAGGTCACCAGTGTCCTTATAGCCCCTCCCCTTCTTTAGTCAAGAGCGGTAGCTATGTGTTGTCCTAATTTAACTCCAAGGCCCAAATGTTGGTGTTGATGTGCCAGTATGAAGACCACAATCTATTTTGGGGTGTTTTGAGTTGAAGGTATTTGCATTGCATACTGTATTTGAAGCCAGATATTGGCATACCACTGTAGTGACATGGCAATGGACTAAAATGTTACAAGCAAGAGAACGTGTAGTCAGAGTGGAAAAAAACAACATCCAAGTATGAAAGTGCCCTTGTAGAAAGCCTGCTCTTGATTATGCACTTTTCAATAATTCTCCATTGTCATGAAAGACCAAATGATTTACGATGAACGAGTTGCGATATTCTACAGTACAGTCCCTATCCTCAATACTTAATTTAAGTCGCCTTCAGTGTGACAATGTTAAATGGATGGCTGGAGGAAAGTGACTTTTCATATTGGATTTAGCATTTTGTTTTTGTTCTCGTCTCTCCTTCCCTCTGAGCTGGCCCCTGTCCATTGCAATAGAAGTAGCTTATTTTCACCTGATGCTTGATATCATGGGCTTTGGAACTATTCATCATGAGACTGTAGGACCTCTTGAGGCTTTTAATATTTGACTTGAAGAGCTTCTCTTTGAGATTAGAAATGCGCAAAGGATCATTCTTGTATAGCTTTCTGTTCTTATACTCATTTTTGTCACCTTGAACTTGCTCTTCTCAACGCAAATCTATAGGGAATGGAGCACGTTAAATCATAGCAAAGGAACAACAGTGACTTCCCCATGAATTATCACAAATGGTTTCTCTAGTTGTGACAATGAAGTAAATTGCCATTGGAATTTAATTATTTTATATGTCCCCTCTTGTGGTGTTTTACACATGGGTGGGGCACAGTCAGTTTGTCGGACTGTTGTGTATCTTTTAGGACCTTTACAAAGGTCTGGCAAATGTTTCATCAGAATACCAGTTATTATGAAGGTTTCTTTTCCTTCTGGTGAAACTATTTGTACATATTTCAGTTTAGAAATGACTTTTCTTTGATCATATCATTAGCATTCCACGTTCAAGAGTATTTGGATTTCATAGTTGATTATGGGTTAAATAGAGGAGAAAATCGCATTTTGAAAACAATTGTAAATAAGAAAGAAATGTTACTGTTACCTACTTTCATAAATCTTGATGAATTGATCTACATGTTTGTAGATGTGTACTTTTGATGATTTATTAAAATGAGATTATTTTAACTTGCTGCATTTATTTTGTCAGACATTTTCAAATTAATCACATTTTATCAATGGATATTTTTATTTTTTTATTTGACCTTTTAACTAGGCAAGTCCGTTAAGAACAAATTCTTATTTTCAATGACGGCCTAGGAACAGATATTGAATAGACCTAATCCTATATGGAATTCATATTAAAAAAAGTTAAAAACAAAATAGCTTGATAAAGCTGTAATACCAAGGACAGTACCACAGAACAACGAGACAGATATTTCACTGGATGTTTAAATGTGAAGCGTCCACTTGGTGTTTCCACTCACTACCAAATATGGTAGTGAGAGGAAGCTTACCGGCGGGCAATGGGAGAAGATGGAAAAGAGATGGATTTTGGCTGACATTCTGCAAATTTGGATAAACATTGGATACAGTTTTCTGTTCCCAAAACTAAGGCATAATGCTAGGGAATAAAACAAAATGTGCACCCCTTGGGGTCATGATGACAGTTTGGGAAACACTGGGGGGGTTAGGAGTTAGGTAAAAGGGTTAGGGGAGGAAGGGTTAGGTAACATGCTAAGTAATTTGATAGTAGCTAAAAAGTAGTATGTAGTTGCTAATTAGCTACATTTGTCCTTGAGATTTGAACTGGCAAACTTTGGGCTGCTAAACGTTTGCTAGGTAGCTAACGTTAGCTACGCTAGGGTTTAGGATTAGGAGTTAGGGTTAGGAGCTAGGTTAAAGGGTTAGATAACATGCTAAGTAGTTGAAAAGTTGTCAGTAGTTGCTAAAATGCTAAAGTTGTCTGACAAGATTCAAACATGCAAACTTTGGGTTGATAGACATTCATGTTAAATGTCCACCCATTTACCCTGACCAACCACCCTCCTTTTGTTTTTGTTTTAAGTAACCTTCTGCCTTGTATACCAAACGTAACACATTACACAAATTTCAGAATTACGTTTACTATGTTACGTTTAATCTGAGACCAGGCTGTAACGTCTCTATTAATTACCCAGTTTGTTATGACCATTGCATTGTATTAATTTTTATGCCTATTTGTTGCTGTATCAGGTTTTTGCCTCCGTTAAAATAATATTTGCATACGGATACCAGACCAGAGTTAAAAAATGTAATGATTTGCATATCCTATCAATATAGCTATCAATGTGGTATGTACAGTCGTGGCCAAAAGTTTTGAAAATGACAAAATGACAATCCACAAAGTTTGCTGCTTCTGTGTCTTTAGATATTTTTGTCAGATGTTACTATGGAATACTGAAGTATAATTACAAGCATTTCATATGTGTCAAAGGCTTTTTATTTATTATTTTCACCCAACTTTTAAACTAAATCCAATGTCATGGTGAAATTGTTGTTGATTTCTTGTTGACAACTCAATCAAATGTACATCAGAAATAAGCATTGAGCTGACATCTGTGCCCAGGGGATGTTACTTTATTTGGCACAATTTTTATTTTATTTATTTAACCTTTATTTAACTAGGCAAGTCAGTTAAGAACAAATTCTTATTTACACTGATGGCCTGGCAAAAGGCCTCTTGCAGGGATGGGGGCCTGGGATTTAAATAAATAATTTTACATTTACATCATTTAGCAGACGCTCTTATCCAGAGCGACTTACAAATTGGTGCATTCACCTTATGATATCCAAGTACTTGTATGAGGTGACTACCTAAATAAAAACAATATAAATATAGGACAAAACACACATCACAACGAGACAGCACAACACTACATAAAGAGAAACCTAAGACAACAACATAGCAAGGCAGCAACACATGACAACACAGCATGGTAGCAACACAACATGATAGCAGCACAAAACATGGTACAAACATTATTGGGCACAGACAACAGCACAAAGGGCAAGAAGGTAGAGACAACAATACATCACACAAAGCAGCCACAACTATCAGTAAGAGTGTATATGATTGAGTCTTTGAATGAAGAGATTGAGATAAACCTGTCCAGTTTGAGTATTTGTTGCAGCTCGTTCCAGTCGCTAGCTGTAGCGAACTGAAAAGAGGAGCAACCAAGGGATGTGTGTGCTTTGGGGACCTTTAACAGAATGTGACTGGCAGAATGGGTCAAGTATGTGGAGGATGAGGGCTGCAGTAGCTATCTCAGATAGGGGGAGGGGGGAGTGAGGCCTAAGAGGGTTTTATAAATAAGCATCAACCAGTGGGTCTTGCGACGGGTATACAGAGATGACCAGTTTACAGAGGAGTATAGAGTGCATTGATGTATCCTATAAGGAGCATTGGTGGCAAATCTGATGGCCGAATGGCAAAGAACATCTAACCGCTCGAGAGCACCCTTACCTGCAGATCTATAAATTATGTCTCCGTAATCTAGCATGGTCATCTGAATCAGGGTTGTTTGGCAGCTGGGGTGAAAGAGGAGCGATTACGATAGAGGAAACCAAGTCTAGATTTAACTTTAGCCTGCAGCTTTGATATGTGTTGAGAGAAGGACAGTGCACCGTCTAGCCATACTCCCAAGTACTTGTATGAGGTGACTACCTCAAGCTCTAAACCCTCAGAGGTAGTAATAACAACTGTGGAAAGAGGGGCATTCTTCTCACCAAACCACATGATATTTGTTTTTAATGTGTTCAGAACAAGGTTAAGGGTAGAGAAAGCTTGTTGGACACTGAGAAAGCTTTGTTGTAGAGCATTTAACACAAAATCCGGGGAGGGGCCAGCTGAGTATAAGACTGTATCATCTGCATATAAATGGATGATAGAGCTTCCTACAGCCTGAGCTATGTTGTTGATGTAAATGGAGAAGAGCGTGGGGCCTAGGATCGAGCCTTGGGGTACTCCCTTGGTGGCAGGTAGGGATTGAGACAGCAGATTTTCTGACTTTATACACTGCACTCTTTGATACGGTAGACCAGAATGGAATGGTCTACCGTATCAAAAGCTTTGACCAATTCAATAAAAATAGCAACACAATATTGCTTAGAATCAAGGGCAATGGTGACATCATTGAGGACCTTTAAGGTTGCAGTGACACATCCCTAACCTGAGCGGAATCCAGATTGCATACCCGAGAGAATACTATAGACATCAAGAAAGCCAGTCAGTTGAATATTGACAAGTTTTTCCAACACTTTTGATAAACAGGGTAAAATAGAAATAGTCCTATAACAGTTAGGATCAGCTTGATCTCCCCCTTTAAATAAAGGACAAACTGTGGCTGCCTTCCAAGCAATGAGAACCTCCCCAGAAAGGAAAGAGAGGTTAAAAAGGTTGGAGATAGGCTTGGCGATGATAGGGGCAGCAACCTTAATGAAGAAAGGGTCTAAAATATCTGACCTAGATGTTTTTTGGGGGTAAAGTTTAAGGAGCTCATTTAGCACCTCGGACTCAGTGACTGTCTGCAGGGAGAAACTTTGTAGCTGGGCAGGGGAAAAGAGAGAGACGCATCGGGAATAGTAGCATTAGAAGGGGTGCGAGATAAGGAAATGTTGGACAGGCAGAGTCAAATAGGAATCCTGAATTAATGAAGTGGTGATTAAAGAGCTCAGCCATGTGCTTCTTGTCAGTAACAACCACATCATCAACATTATTAAGGGACATGGGCAACTGTGAGGAGGAGAGTTTATTCCCTTGGTCTTTAACCGTTTTCCAGAACTTCTTGGGGTTACACCCACAGAGAGAGAACTGCTCCTTAAAGTAACAAACTTTGGCCTTCCCGGATAGCCTGAATGCACTTATTTCTCATTTGCCTGAACAATAGCCAGTCAGCCTGAGTATGCGTGTGCCGAGCCTTTCGCCAAATGCAGTAACTCAGCAAGATCACGGTTGAACCAGAGGCTGAACCTGTTTTTAGTTCTCATTTTCTTTATGGGGGCCTGTTTGTTAACAATCCCATTGAAAATATCAAAAAAGAAGGTCCAAGCGTTGTCGACAGAGGGGATGAAGCTGATTCTATACCATTTTACAGAGGCCAGTTCATTAAGGAAGGCTTGCTCCTTAAAGTTTTTTTGCAAGCGTCTATGACAAATCAGGACAGGTCGTTTCACTGAGCAGCCATTACGAACACTGGCTGTAAAACAGTGATTACTAAGGTCATTACAGAAAACACCAGACTGATATCTATCAGGATTATTTTTGAGGATAACATCGAGGAGAGTAGCCTTTTCTGGGCGTTTGGAGTTCTACCTTGTGGGATTGGTAATAATCTGAGAAAGATGTAGGGAGTCCCATTGCTTTAGGACCTGGTCAGGTGGTTTAAGCATGTCCCAGTTTAGGTCACCTAGCAGGACAAATTCAGACTTAGTGTAAGGGGCCAGGAGAGAGCTTTTGGCAGGTAGGGTATAGGCCGGTGCTGATGGAGGACGATAGCACCCAGCAACAGTCAACAAAGAGCTATTTGAAAGTTTAATGCTTAAAACCAGCAAATAAAATTGTTTGGGGACAGACTTGATGGAGACAACCGAGCACTGAAGGTGATCCTTGGTAAAGATTGCCACTCCCCCACCTTTGGAAGATCTGTCTTGCCGAAAAAGGTTATAACCAGAAAGGTTAACATCAGTAATGACCAATAACCAATGACCAACATCTGGATTGGACCTGTGAACCCACACTTTCAATTGATCCATTTTAGGTAATAAGCTTCTAGTGTTAACGTGCAGAAAATGCAGGCTTTTACGAGAGCAGAAAACATTGAAGCAGATATCAGAGCACAAGTCAGAATGGGGCTAGCAACAGTAGGTGGGCCAGGGTGTACATGCACATTTCCAGATATCATCAACAGTAATACAATCAAGGCACGGCATAGTACGGGGAGATCTCTGCAGTGCTGATTTATGACATGTGAATGGGCATCAGATGGCAACAAGATCATATGGTACAGCAATATCATCAGGTAACATGAATACAAAGCCAACGAATGGTGGTTAGAAGAGGATGGGAGGCCAAAAGTCTGTGTAACCAATAGAGAGTCAGAGTTCCGAGTGTGGGAACAAACAGTCTGTCCCACGGTTGGGTAAAGAAAGTTCATAGTCAACAAAGCATGCAGGAGTCATGAGGCAAATAGCAAAATAGCAAAATGCACAAGAAAACAATTAAATATACACCGACAAAGCCATTGTAAGATCAGAGTCACTTGCCCCAACAGTGCGTGAGTGCTTGAGGCGAGCGAAAGCTTGGGAGAGAGGGGTGAGTGTGGTGGATGTACCTGTACCAGACAGGGGGAGACAGGCCAGGGCAGACGGTGAACTGATCACCAGGTGGAATCCAAGCAGCAGTGCAGCAGGCAATGAGAGTAGGTGTCACACCCACTTAGGAGAAGCTTTTATTTCTGGAGGCAGATTTCTTGTAGAAAATGCCAGTGAATGGTCTTTGAACAGCAGGAGGGGGCTTCAGAGGACGCTTCAAAGACTCATGACACTTGTTGGACCCAAAGGCCTTTTACTTCACACCTTAATGCTAATTGAATTTGTATCTGGTCTGTCCTTGCAAGCCTGGGAGCCTTAACTCAGCATTCAGTCTCCATAAAATAAAATATATAATCGTAATGTACTTTATTTTTCATTATTTGATTTTTCCTTTTCTATTTGGGTTAAAAAATAGAATCAGACCAAACACTACTCACTCAGTTCCAGGTTGGAATGGTGTCCTCAGGTCTCTGCTGTTAGAGCACCCTCTGTATAGCTTGGAAAAAGAAAACCTTGGAAGTAGTAATCTCTCCGGTTAACTTTGGACAAAATTAGGTTGTAGGTTTGGAGTTCTGATCTGGAGCGAATGCCATGCTGTGAAGGGTAGAATCCTGCATATGCACCTCCTGAAAAATCCAAGTTTATCTAACTACAAATCTATCCTTTTGTAAAAAAAACATGTTGAAAAATGTGAGAGCTCACATTAAGCTGTCTCTCTCTCTCTCTCTCTGAGTGGGGCGTGTTAATAGGCAGTTACTTTATAGTATTTTTTTGTTGCATGTATTTACATTGTGTGCGCATGGTTCAGGTAATCGAAATCTGAACGCTCTTCCAGCATTTTGAAGTCTGTTTAAAAATGATTTCCTTTGGATATTTTGTAAAAAATGTCCAGCTGCATAAGGACCAACCACTGACAACCAGTAGAGTAAATTCCAATGTCATTTTATTCAGTATCTTGGCAGTCACATAACTGTTTAAAACAATTGTATTGCTATATTTCAGACGGTAGTGTTAGCCCAAGCTATCACCGGATGATGGATCAGGCTACCTGGATGCCTGCTTCTCTACAGCTTATGATGTGATGAAACGGTCCCCAACATACACTTAGTATACAACACATTAGGAACACCTTCCTAATATTGAGTTGCACCCCCTTTTGCCCTCAGAACAGCCTCAATTCGTTACGGCATGGACTCTACAAGGTGTCAAAAGCGTTCCACAGGAATGCTGGCCTATGTTGACTCCAGTGCTTCCCACAGTGCTGTCAAGTTGGCCGGATGTCCTTTGGGTGGTGAACCATTCTTGATACACACTGTTGAGCATGAAAAACCCAGCAGCATTGCAGTTCTTGACACACTCAAACCAGTGCGCCTGGCACCTACTACCTTAACCTGTTCAAAGGGACTTAAATATTTTGTCTTGCCCATTCACCCTATGAATGGCACACACAAAATCCACGTCTCCAGGCTTAAAAATCCTTATTTAACCTGTCTCCTCCCCTTCATCTACACTAATTGAAGTGGATTTAACAGGTGACATCAATAAGGGATCATAGCAGCAGGTAGCCTAGTGGAGTGTTGGACTAGTAACCGAAAGGTTGCAAGATTGAATCCCAGAGCTGACAAGGTAAAAAAAATCTGTTGTTCTGCCCCTGAACAAGGCAGTTAACACAATGTTCCTAGGCCGTCATTGAAAATAAGAATTTGTTCTTAACTGACTTGCCTAGGTAAATAATAGTGCAGTGATTGTGACTATCTGTATTGGTCCCTGCTTTACAGAACAATAGGCCCATTGTTTGAATGTCTGCCACTGACAAACAGTCGGACCTTTTCCATTAGCCCTACTCCTCCTGATGTACTTACTTGCACTGCTGCGTCTCTACATCATCAAGGTCTCCTTTTCAGATTTTCTCAGGTAATTTTACTTCCACCTGTGCATGTTTTTCAGAGATCAGGAGAAAAGGACAAGAGGCCGTAGATTTTACATTTACATTTACGTTTACGTCATTTAGCAGACGCTCTTATCCAGAGTGACTTACAGTAGTGAATGCATACATTTCATACATTTTTTTTTTCTTCTGTGCTGGCCCCCCGTGGGAATCGAACCCACAACCCTGGTGTTGCAAACACCATACTCTACCAACTGAGCTACAGGGAAGGCTATTTTAGGCAGTTAACTTGAGATGCATCCCCAGTCAAACACAAAGTATCATGTCCCTAAAAAGTAGTGGGCATTCAGTAAAGCTCTTGACAGAATATTTTCTTCATTGGCAGGTACAGTAGTAGGCCTATCCTACAAACAAAGAGAAATACTGTAATGGCCTTAACCCTTTTCTGGGTTACACCCAATGACTTATATAAACACTAGAGTGATAAGGGTGCTGTTTTGAAGCCACCACGCATCCATCTTGGCACTCCCCCACTGTCGTAAAAGGTTTTTTTTGGAAGGTATAGAAAAGCATTTATTAATGTCTACATTTGTTTTTTTCCACGTTTATTATATTACAGATACCTTAATGCATAACATACACATTTAAAATTAAACCGGTAGCTTCAAAGACTCTCACTTGCCAATACATAGCATCAGCAATCCTGAGGTGCGTTCAGGTCACTTGAACGTTTGCTACGTTGCGGAACGGTTTGCACTGAACGTCACGTTTCCCCTAAACATTCTTGAACAGGCTTTGAGGTATGTTGTTCCCGTTTGGTGGGTGTGGCTTGAAACAATGAGTTAAGTATTTAAAGGGCAGTGGCCATGCTGACAGCATTACCCAACTCACAACCTCCGTTTTTCAACTGGTCTTTCAGTACAGCACGTCTTCTGTTCAATTTAACGTAATATAGAAACGTACTGTACACATCCCAGGGTTTACGCCTCGATCACACAGACAGTGTTTGTGCGCAAAATGGTATGCAGCATCATCTGGATATTTGTGCAGCAAAAGTTAAACCTTCACCTTCTATTACCATTTCTGTCAAGCCGTCAACGCATACAATTTGTTGTATATGTTCTATAAATCCAATGTATGTACCACACAAAACGCACTGCAAATGCCTCTGCAATGCAATGCTGCAAGGCAAACACAGAGTTCCGTTGGAAAGGAATGTACTTCTGTACCAGAAGTGCAAAAGCACTGTCGGTGTGATGAAGGCATTATACAACATTGATACGCCACAACTGAGGTGTGTTCAGTTTGCTTGAACATTTGCTACATTGTGGAACGGTTTGTACTGAACAATATGTTTCCTCAAAACGTTCTTGAACAAACTTTGTGGTATGTTTGCTTTTGTTTGGTGGGTGTGGCTAGGTGTTGCTTGAATCAATGAGTGACGTATTTAAAGGGCAATTGGTGCTTTCAAGACAACTGGTGCTGCGTTCAAAACAACTGGGAACTTTGAAAAAAACAAGCTCCGACTGGGAAAAATCGATTTTAACTCAAGCGTCTTTCTAGAGCTCCGACTTTCCGGCCTGAAGATTACTGACGTCATGATTTGACCTCATATTTTTCAGAGTTCCCAATTTTTTTAACATGGCATTAGAAGTCAAAAAATGAGGTCAAATCATGACCTCAGTGATCTCCAGGTCGGAAAGTCAGAGCTCTAGAAAGATGCCAGAGTTTCCGACTTGGAATTCCGAGTTGGATGACAATTTTTCCCAGTCGAAGCTTGCTTTTTTCCCCGACTTGCCACTTATTTTAAACGCACTGAATTCAGAACTCAGAGATTTCCCGAGGTCCGAGTTCCCACTTCTTTTGAACGCAGCAAGTGGCCAAACCATGCTGATGGTGTTGCTCAACCCACAAACATTTTACAATTTATGCCACAACCCAACCCCGTATTTCAACTGGTCGTTCAGTACAGCACCATTTCCGTTCAATTGAACGTTACAGAACGTAAAAACGTACTGAACGCAGCCCTGGATACTACAGGGGTGTATTCACTAGGAACCAAGCGGAACAAAACGGGGAGGGACCTACCTGCATTTGTCCAACAGAAACTCTTGTTTTCCTTGCAAAACGCAACTGTTTGGACTTTGAACTAATGATTACACACCCCAGGCGTGTATTCATTAGTCGGATTCAGTTGTTGCAGAACGTTTTGCAACTGAAACAGTTTACTCCAAACGGAAACGTTTTGAAACGAAAACGAGAGTTTCTATTGCACAAATGCATGTAGCCTACGCAAGTCCCTCTCTGTTTCGTTTGCTTCCATTTGGTTCCTAGAGTAAACGGTTTCGGTTACGAAACGTTGTACAACGGAATCCGACTAATAAATACACCCCAGGATCCATGATGATGACTAACCACGGAAAGGCAGTATGACATCACCAACCCTGCCTTTACATGCCAGGAATCATTTGCTAGTTGTTGGTACTCACACAAAGGGAAGCTACTTCGAATACTGTATAATTTCATCAAAGGAACAAAAACTACTATAGATAGTTCAGTTATTTGGAACCGCGGAGAAACACAAAACAATTGTGTCCGAGTTACAGTGAAACAATGTCTTTCATCCCAGGACAACCAGTTACTGCTGTTGTGGTAAGTTTTGGAACAGGCTACTCTTCATTCAGTAGCTACGGCATCCATTGTTCAGGTCTAAAATCCTTCAATCAGTGCCTAGATGCAAACTATAAATAGGTAAAGTATTTATTCCAAAAAATGTAGACTAGCATTACTGGTTACAAAAGTGAATTTAACATTGTGGTCATGCGTGCTTGCTTACTCTTGGCTATGTAACTGTCTGAACTTACCCTTGTCAAAATGGTTACATTGTAGCAGCAAAGTTCCTATGAAACATTGATTAGAACCTATCGAACAGCAAACTTCCAACAGTATGTACGTTTTACTCCTTTATGTTGTAACGTTAGCTGCTGTATCCAGCTGGATAACAGTTTAGGAGCACTTCATTTAATGGGCTATGAAGTTAGTTGTATTTCATTTTCACATGATGAGAAATCTTTTCCCCTAAAATACATGTATCTAGTTAGCTAATATTACACAGTGCGGCCTTGCCAACATGTTTTTTCTTTAGGGGTAGCCTGTTATCTCTACATTATGGATAGCAGCTAGCATTATTAGCCAACTTGTTTGCTATGCTGCATGCATGAAAGTGAATTGTTTCAGAGAAGGGTGTCACCTACCTACCTGAGACTGCTTGCATAACGTTAGCCTACTCTATTGACACAGCCATTGAAGTGACATGGTCAATAGTCTGTAATTCATGAAAGGCCATGCCTCTCAACACACTGTTCATTCCTAACATCCAGCTAGAAATATGAGTCATGAAGTAATTGCCTAGTGACAATGGGTTTTATTTCCATTAATACAGAGATCCTGGTGGTCAGCCTGCATTATACAATTCCATGAGTGTTTCCATGTTCTCATCACCAAGAACTTCAGATCCACTGAATGATGGTTAACCATATTGACCACTGAGTGCAGTGTTAAGAAATTCTGACCACTGACACTCCTCTTATTCACCATCACACAGACTTGCTTTGTGCTGTAAAGAGCAGTGAGCTGGATGTGCCAGAATCCACCATCTGTTTTATTGAGAGGGCAGCTGTCTGAGGACCATGACGATAGCTAGACTGAGAACTCAACATAACACACGACAGGGAGATTATCTTTGTCCCTTCAGGGAACTAGTCTATTCATAACCCTAGTGTTCTGGACAATTCCACAGACAATTCCACATAATGATGCTGAGACTTAGATTTTTCATTTTAAAATGATTGGCAAACAAAAACCAATTATCAATGACTACTTTTAACAATTTCCACAAACATTTAGAAAAACACATTTACTTGAACAGTGCAGATGCAACGTTTGGTAACAGAATCATGGTTTGTGCTGTCATTCTGTTACCAAACTTTGGTTACCAAACCATGGAGATGCCCTTCTGCATTCTTAAAGGAAGCTCAGTGCACGATGTGAGGGACTCTGCACTGAATTTTACATTCTATGTAAGTCATCACCTCATTCTAGATATTGTGGCTAGTTATGCCATTGGAACTATTGGTAGTCATTTACCACATTTTTATAACATGTTGCAATGGTGGAATGCGAACAGATACTTGGTGGTTGTTGAAGTTATGAGTTCTTTCCTCTCCCAGCTCCACTTTCAACTTTCATGTGCTTTACAGCAACGAATTGAAATCTGCAAACTTCGCCAGGGGGAACATTTGATCCTGGGTTTCAGCATTGGAGGGGGAATAGACCAAGACCCTGGTCAGAACCCCTTCTCTGAAGACAAGTCCGACAAGGTACGAGTAAAACACATGGAAATACTCTCCCTGTCAGTTCTTAGTGAGCTCTGCTCTGGCAAAACTCTAACATCAACAGTAAACTAAGGTATTAGAGAGGCAGGCCTGAACACATCGAGTCTAGCCTCAGGTAGCTACTGTAGTAACACTGCAGACCCAGATAGCTGATCGCATACAAGAGCATGGATGGATTACTCAAACAGTGACATTTTATAGTTCGGATTTATCATCAAACCAGTCAAATGAATTGACGTTAGTTAATACATTTTATATGTAGATGCACAGATTTTGGACTTTCATATGTATTTCTCTCTTGCTGTATTGATGTTTTCTGCATGATCACAGGGCATCTATGTGACACGGGTGACACCAGGGGGACCAGCAGAAGTTGCGGGCTTGATAATGGGAGACAAAGTAATGCAGGTATGCAATTTTCTTACATTAATTGCTTCAGAAATGCATGTTTCAAACTTTTGACCCCGATAAACATTTTAATTTTACCTTATTGATACATTTCCACAAGGTGGCACCATTTACTAAATTTCACTTGGGATGATATACACTACAAAAGTATGTGGACACTTGCTCGTAGAACATCTCATTCCAAAATCATGGGCATTAATATGGAGTTGGTCCTCCCTTTGCTGCTATAACAGCCTCCACTCTTCTGGGAAGGCTTTCCACTAGATATTGGAACATTGCTGCGGGAATATAGTTCTATTCAGCCAAGAGCATTAGTTAAGTCAGGTGTTGATGTTGGGTGATTATGCCTGGCTTGCAGTCTGCGTTCCAATTCATCCCAAAGGCGTTCGATGGGGTTGAGTTCAGGGCTCTGTGCAGGCCAGTCAAGTTCTTCCACACTGATATCGACAAACCATTTCGGTATTGGCATCGCTTTGTTCACGGGACCATTGTCACGCTGAAACAGGAAAGGGCCTTCCCCAAACTGTTGCCACAAAGTTGGAAGCACAGAATTAATCTAGAATGTCATTGTAGCATTAACATTTCCCTTCTCCACACCATGAAAAACAGCCCCAGACCATTATTCCTCCTCCACCAAAACTTTACAGTTGGCCCTATGCATTGGGGCAGGTAGCGTTCTCCTGGCATCCGCCAAATTTAGATTTGTCCGTCGGCCTGCCAGATGTTGAAGCGTGATTATCACTCCAGAGAACGCGTTTCCACTGCTGCAGAGTCCAATGGCAGCGAGCTTTACACCACTCTAGCCAACGCTTGGCATTGCACATGATCTTAGGCTTGTGTGTGTGGCAGCTTGGCCACGGAAACCTATTTCATGAAGCTCCTAAACGGAAAGCTTAAAGATCATGTAGGTTTTCTGAGTGTGAGATGTTATTGGTCCCAGATTTCAGTCTGTTTCAAGAGGAGATTCAGTTTGATACTCTGTAGTTAGTGTTGCAACCGAGGACAGACTATTTTTAACGGGCTACAGCACTAGGGGGTCCTGTTCTGTGAGTTTGTGTGGCCTACCACTTCGCGGCTGAGCCATTGTTACTCCTAGACATTTTCACTTCACAATAACAGCACTTACAGTTGACCAGGGCAGAAATTTGACAAACTGACTTATTGGAAAGGTGGCATCTTATGACGGTGCCACGTTGAAAGTTACTGAGCTCTCCAGTAAGGCCATTCTACTGCCAATGTTTGTCTATGGAGATGTGCTCAATTTTATACACTTGTCAGCAACGGATATGGCTGAAATAGCCGAATCCACTAATTTGAAGGGGTGTCCACCTACTTTTCTATATATATATAGTGTATATGCCAATTAGCAGACGCTCTTATCCAAAGCAACTTTAGTCATGCGTGCATACATTTCATGTATGGGTGGCCCTGGGATTCGAACCCACAATCATGGCGTTACAAGCGCCATGTTCTACCAAAGCGAGTCTGCATGATGGTGAATAAGAGGAGTGTCAGTGGTCAGAATTTCTTAAAAACACTGCACTCAGTGGTCAGTATTGGTAACCATCATTCAGTGTATCTGAAGTTCTTGGTGATGAGAACATGGAAACACTCATGAAACTATTCACTCTATACCAATATTCCACTTACATCGCAGCAAGAATATATAATACTGTAATGACAAACTATTGTAGGACTTAACATTGTTGATATCTGTCTCCACCAGGTAAATGGATGGGATATGACCATGGTGACACACGACCAGGCACGCAAACGGCTGACGAAAAAGAATGAAGACATTGTGCGGCTACTGGTGACCAGGAAATCGCTGGAGCAGGCTGTCAGACATTCTATGATGTAATGACTCCAACGCTAGTGCTTTAGTTCAGACAGTTTGCTATCGGACGTGAGACAATGCCAGTGACCGAGAGCATAGTATTTCAAATCTTTTCTCACATACTGTAAGTTTGGGCTGAATTCCACATCTATTCTGTCAATTCAGGAGATGGAATGAAATTGAAAAGTGTAATTTATTTTCATGAAGGATTCCTGAGATGAAAAGGAATTGATTATGGCTGTTCTCGCATATTCCCAAACAGGGTACACTCCATTTATACCATGTCTCTACAATTCATCAGTATGGTTCTAGTTATTGGGATCATTAATAATGCCTTTAACTAGCTGACTTGTGTATTACTTGTTCAGTTATTAGTACATTTCATTTCATGACCTCATGATTTGATTTACTCTACATTTTATATCTATGTTTTCGAGTCAATGTCTCTACAAGCCAAAAGAAAACAATTCAAAGGAACTATAGACTAACAAATGTAACTGTCATGTGGTGTAACATCCATATATTTTGCATGAGCAGTTTTGTAGTGGGGATAGAGGTTGTTATGCAACATATACATACAAAGCACATATGGTAATGTCCAGCATTAATCTGCAACACTAATTTGTATGTCTTCCATAGAGGTGTCCTCTTTATATGACTTATGTTTTTGAGTTTAATATATGGCTTTAATAACAATTTAGCACTTAAGTGCTTAACACTGCCATGTCGTCTGGAAAATTAATGAATATTCATCATCAGGCTTGGATGATATATTTTGGAATCTTTATTTTGGTATCATCCATGTTGTGCATCTACCAAAGTAACAGGCACAGCTGAACTGCATACTTTTTATATTTCATTTTACAATATTGTACTTCATGTCTACCAAATACTGTAATATTCATTTGAGGATTTTAGTTTTGTATGTCGTGCAGGAAAACAGTAACTACATCCAGATGGTTGAGAAGTAAATCTGGTGTTGCATCCATGACTTGAAATCAAGGCTAGGGCATAGTCAACCTTTTACAAGTGCCTTTCTCACGTTCATATAGAGAAAGTGGCATGTTGGATTGTTCATTAGGTCACTTGCTGGTTGATCTTAGACAGCTAGTTGCACACTGGAATAGTTTGGACCAAGGTTGAAGGATCTAATGAATTGAGAGATGTTTCATACACAACAGCCTTAAATGAAACTCTAGTGATTGTACCACTAAATTGTGATGGTGCGAAAGTGTTTTTTGTATTCAAGCCCTTTTCCATTCCTATTGTTCAATGATATGTAAACTTTATCACTGCATCAGCCGTACAATAAACAGCAATGCCTCACTTATTTAATCCAATCTTCTCAGTACCTATTAAAATGGATCAAAGATGTTGTAATGCATATTCCAATGGTACCTAATATACATACACCCTAGTATGTCCTACTAATTTAGTATTTGATATGGCTTTGTTTTTTTGGTTTTTTTTAGATTATAATTACATAAAAACTAGGTGGTTTGTGCCCTGAATGCTGATTGGCTGACCGCCGTGGTATATCAGACCATATTCCAAAGGCATGACAAAACATGTATTTTTACTGCTCTAGTTACGTTGGTAGCCAGTTTATAATAGCAATAAGGCACCTTGGGGGTTTGTGGTATATTGGCAATATACCATGGCTAAGGGCTGTGTCCAGGCACTCCGTGTTGCGCATAAGAACAGCCCTTAGCCATGGTTTATTGGCCATATACCACACCCCCTCGGCCCTTATTGCTTAAATATCAATGGCAGAGTGACACAACTAACTCCACACCCAACCTTTAAAAGAATAAACACTTCAAAAGACTGACCAACATTTTGGTAAATGTAGCCTTGTATGAACATTTTCTATGAGGTTGATTTCTATCTACATGTCAACTGTTAAACTATCTATTTTACTTGTTCTCCATAAGTACTCAGAGTATATGAGGAAAACCTTTGAATTTACCATTTTGACATATGATTGTATACTTTACACTTCGAATGTTCTTTAACATAAATCAAAATCAACTGAAAGAATGCATCCTTTTTTGGTATATGTTTGTCAGGCACTTTGCAAAATTGACTTGTCACCGATCGGGGATATTCTCTGACAGACCAGGGAATATGTGGTTCTGTGACATGAGCAGGGATAATATTTTCTCTGTGTGCAGTGTATGTTGGAAGAAGTAGCCTATGCCAAGACAAGCTAATTTTATGAAAAAATGAATGATGAAAAGCAGCTGTTCTTCACAGATCCACAGCTGCTAATTAAATGGTGTTTGTTAGCATTAGAAAGATGGGGGGGAGGTGTGAATTTTAGATTTGAGAAGCTGTTAGAGCATCCTGGTGTGTGCATAGATTCATGGTGTGTGTGGGCAGTTGCACAGCTTACCACCACCCTGTCACTGACCATTGTATGAAGCATATTAATCAATAGAAATACAGATGTGGGTATATATGTGATACAGTATTTCCATAGGTTGACTTTTATTGTTGACATATTGATAGATTAGATCTTGCATCATACTGTATTTGGTCCAATTGTCTTGATCTTTGGCCTTTATCACCACCATTGGCTTTAGATATCTTCATGTTACCAACTTGAAAGTAATCAGATGACATTTCAAAGCAGTGAATCTATTACCTGACCTTTCCTTGTGTACTCAGGCGTTTTATATGAGCAGTTTCTCCACTTTCATCTCTTAATATTGCCACTTGTCTAAAAACAAACACTCCTCTTTTAACTGCAGGTGTGGAGACAACACCCGATGCACCACCCAGAGAGCAACCTGGTCCATCCTCTCCCCAATCTCTTCCCTTTAAGAATAGCAGCACATTCCTGAATCAACCAGGTTCATCCTCTCCCCAATCTCTTCCCTTTAAGAATAGCAGCACATTCCTGAATCAACCTGGTCCATCCTCTCCCCAATCTCTTCCCTTTAAGAATAGCAGCACATTCCTGAATCAACCAGGTCCATCCTCTCCCCAATCTCTTCCCTTTAAGAATAGCAGCACATTCCTGAATCAACCTGGTCCATCCTCTCCCCAATCTCTTCCCTTTAAGAATAGCAGCACATTCCCGAATCAATTTATCACATCAGCTTTTATCCAATTCAGCATCTTTTTATTCATGGCTGTCATTATCAAAGAAATACATGGCACAGTTTTTAATAACTTACTAATAATATTGCTAATGACATACCCAAATGGGTTATGCTGTTCCCAGAATCAGGGGAAGGGGGGCTGATCGATTCAGTGTGAGGCTTAGCTAAAATCCCTTTTGAGAAATAATTGATGAAGTGTGTGTGTGTGTGTGTGTGTATCTGTGTGTGCTTTCTCAGTATGAGAGAGTGAGTCTGTTGACATGAAGACATCAGTAAGAGTTTTGTTTGTCTCATAGGGACTTAGCTACATACATTATTTTGGTTCCATTCCACTTGCCTAAACACTACCCAGGGAGATATGAGCTATGACGTGGGGCTACAGTGAATGTGGTTGAGCACACATTTTCCACAAAGAAATCACACCAGTAATCCATTAGAATTGTCTGTGTTCTCACCAATACGATCCAATTGTGTCATATTGTCCACAACATTATCACATTGCTTGTTGCTAGGTAACTGGATTTATAATGAGCGAACCACCTCCATCTCAATAAATAACAATACTACAGTACTGTATACAGTACTACTCATCCTAATAATATGTAGAGTAGTTGTTGTTCATGTTGAGGTAATCAGTTCATTGAATTAGAAACTCAAACCAAAACGATGCCAAACAATAACCTCCAAATATTACTATTACTATACACTTCAGTGTTTTGATGCCCAAATCCTAGCAAAATGCATAGTGCATAGTATTGAAAAGGTATTGTTGGATATTATTAATCCTAATCAGACAGGTTTTGAACATGGACAATGCATTGGAGATAATATAAGACAAGTACTGTAAACAATAGAACACTATGAAAAATATGGGAAACCAGGCCTGGTATTCATAGCTGAGTTTTGATAAAGTACAACTGGAATTTATATATACATGTCTGGATTATTACAATTTTGGAGAATCTCTTATACAATGGGTTAAAGTTATGTATATTAACCCCAGGTGTAAAATAATAAATAATGGCTACTTCTCAGAAAGTATTAAATTGTCAAGAGGAGTAAAACAAAGTTGTCCACTATCGGCATATCTTTTTATTGTGGCCATCGAAATGTTAGCTATTAAAATCAAATCCAGCAATGATATCAAGGGGCTACAAATCCAGGGCTTAAACACAAAGGTGTCATTGTACGCTGACAATTTATGTTCTCTTTTAAATCCGCAATTTGGATCCCTGCATAGCCTCAGAAGATCTAGATACTTTTTCTAACCTCTCTGGATTAAAACCGAATTATGATATCCATATTAGGCCTACGTATTGGATAAAAAATGTGTTTTTTTTACTTACATTACCATGTAGTTTACCAATAAAATGATCCGACTGTGAAGTGGACATACTCGGTATTACTATCCCGAAATAAATAAATAATCTTACTACAATACATTTAAATAGAAGTTAGGCAATATAGATTAGATCTCGCTACCATGGAAAGGACAACACCTATCTATTTGTGGAAAAATCACCCTGATGAATTCTTTAGTCATACCCCAGTTGACACATTTTTTATGGCCCTGCCTACACCTAACAACTTATTAAAAATACAGTTAATTCGGAAAGTATTCAGACCCCTTGACTTTTTCCACAATTTGTTACGTTACAGGCTTATTCTAAAATGGATTTAAAAAATAACAAATACTCATCTATCTACACACAATACCTCATAATGACAAAACAAAAAGTATTTTTTGCAAGTGTGTGTGTGTGTGTGTGTGTGTGTGTGTGTGTGTGTGTGTGTGTGTGTGTGTGTGTGTGTGTATGTATGTATGTATGTATGTATGTATGTATGTATGTATGTATGTATGTATGTACACTGCTCAAAAAAATAAAGGGAACACTAAAATAACACATCCTAGATCTGAATGAATGAAATAATCTTATTAAATACTTTTTTCTTTACATAGTTGAATGTGCTGACAACAAAATCACACAAAAATAATCAATGGAAATCCAATTTATCAACCCATGGAGGTCTGGATTTGGAGTCACACTCAAAATTAAAGTGGAAAACCACACTACAGGCTGATCCAACTTTGATGTAATGTCCTTAAAACAAGTCAAAATGAGGCTCAGTAGTGTGTGTGGTCTCCACGTGCCAGTATGACCTCCCTACAATGCCTGGGCATGCTGCTGATGAGGTGGCGATGGTCTCCTGAGGGATCTCCTCCCAGACCTGGACTAAAGCATCCGCCAACTCCTGGGTAGTCTGTGGTGCAATGTGGCGTTGGTGGATGGAGCGAGACATGATGTCCCAGATGTGCTCAATTGGATTCAGGTCTGGGGAACGGGCGGGCCAGTCCATAGCATCAATGCCTCCCTCTTGCAGGAACCGCTGACACACTCCAGCCACATGAGGTCTAGCATTGTCTTGCATTAGGAGGAACCCAGGGCCAACCGCACCAGTATATGGTCTCACAAGGGGTCTGAGGATCTCATCTCGGTACCTAATGGCAGTCAGGCTACCTCTGGTGAGCACATGGAGGGCTGTGCGGCCCCCCAAAGAAATGCCACCCCACACCATGACTGACCCACCGCCAAACCGGTCATGCTGGAGGATGTTGCAGGCAGCAGAACGTTCTCCACGGCGTCTCCAGACTCTGTCACGTCTGTCACATGTGCTCAGTGTGAACCTGCTTTCATCTGTGAAGAGCACAGGGCGCCAGTGGCGAATTTGCCAATCTTGGTGTTCTCTGGCAAATGCCAAACGTCCTGCACGGTGTTGGGCTGTAAGCACAACCCCCACCGGTGGACGTCAGACCCTCATACCACCCTCATGAAGTTTGTTTCTGACCTTTTGAGCAGACACATGCACATTTGTGGCCTGCTGGAGGTCATTTTGCAGGGCTCTGGCAGTGCTCATCCTGCTCCTCCTTGCACAAAGGCGGAGGTAGCGGTCCTGCTGCTGGGTTGTTGCCCTCCTACGGCCTCCTCCACGTCTCCTGATGTACTGGCCTGTCTCCTGGTAGCGCCTCCATGCTCTGGACACTACGCTGACAGACACAGCAAACCTTCTTGCCACAGCTCACATTGATGTGCCATCCTGGATGAGCTGCACTACCTGAGCCACTAGAGTGAAAGCACCGCCAGCATTCAAAAGTGACCAAAACATCAGCCAGGAAGCATAGTAACTGAGAAGTGGTCTGTGGTCACCACCTGCAGAACCACTCCTTTATTGGGGGTGTCTTGCTAATTGCGTATAATTTCCACCTGTTGTCTATTCCATTTGCACAACAGCATGTGAAATGTATTGTCAATCAGTGTTGCTTCCTAAGTGGACAGTTTGATTTCACAGAAGTGTGATTGACTTGGAGTTACATTGTGTTGTTTAAGTGTTCCTTTTATTGTTTTGAGCAGTGTATATATATATATATATACAGTGAGGGAAAAAAGTATTTGATCCCCTGCTGATTTTGTATGTTTGCCCACTGACAAAGAAATGATCAGTCTATAATTTTAATCGTAGGTTTATTTGAACAGTGAGAGACAGAATAACAACAAAAAAATCCAGAAAAACGCATGTCAAAAATGTTATAAATTGATTTGCATTTTAATGAGGGAAATAAGTACTTGACCCCTCTGCAAAACATGACTTTGTACTTGGTGGCAAAACCCTTGCTGGCAATCACATAGGTCAGATGTTTCTTGTAGTTGGCCATCAGGTTTGCACACATCTCAGTAGGGATTTTGTCCCACTCCTCTTTGCAGATCTTCTCCAAGTCATTAAGGTTTCGAGGCTGACGTTTGGCAACTCGAACCTTCAGCTCCCTCCACAGATTTTCTATGGGATTAAGGTCTGGAGACTGGCTAGGCCACTCCAGAACCTTAATGTGTTTCTTCTTGAGCCACTCCTTTGTTGCCTTGGCCGTGTGTTTTGGGTCATTGTCATGCTGGAATACCCATCCATGACCCATTTTCAATGGCCTGGCTGAGGGAAGGAGGTTCTCACCCAAGATTTGACGGTACATGGCCCCGTCCATCGTCCCTTTGATGCAGTGAAGTTGTCCTGTCCCCTTAGCAGAAAAACACCCCCAAAGCATAATGTTTCCACTTCCATGTTTGACGGTGGGGATGGTGTTCTTGGGGTCATAGGCAGCATTCCTCCTCCTCCAAACACGGCGAGTTGAGTTGATGCCAAAGAGCTCCATTTTGGTCTCATCTGACCACAACACTTTCACCCAGTTGTCCTCTGAATCATTCAGATGTTCATTGGCAAACTTCAGATGGGCATGTATATGTGCTTTCTTGAGCAGGGGGACCTTGGGGGCGCTGCAGGATTTCAGTCCTTCATGGCGTAGTGTGTTACCAATTGTTTTCTTGGTGACTATGGTCCCAGCTGCCTTGAGATCATTGACAAGATCCTCCCGTGTAGTTCTGGGCTGATTCCTCACCGTTCTCATGATCATTGCAACTCCACGAGGTGAGATCTTGCATGGAGCCCCAGGCCGAGGGAGATTGACAGTTCTTTTGTGTTTCTTCCATTTGCAAGTAATCGCACCAACTGTTGTCACCTTCTCACCAAGCTGCTTGGCGATGGTCTTGTAGCTCATTCCAGCCTTGTGTAGGTCTACAATTTTGTCTCTGACATCCTTGGAGAGCTCTTTGGTCTTGGCCTTGGTGGAGAGTTTGGAATCTGATTGATTGATTGCTTCTGTGGACAGGTGTCTTTTATACAGGTAACAAACTGAGATTAGGAGCACCCCCTTTAAGAGTGTGCTCCTAATCTCAGCTCGTTACCTGTATAAAAGACACCTGGAAGCCAGAAATCTTTCTGATTGAGAGGGGGTCAAATACTTATTTCCCTCATTAAAATGCAAATCAATTTATAACATTTTTGAGATGCCTTTTTCTGAATTTCTTTGTTGTTATTCTGTATCTCACTGTTCAAATAAACCTACGATTAAAATTATAGACTGATCATTTCTTTGTCAGTGGGCAAACGTACAAAATCAGCAGGGGATCAAATACTTTTTTCCCTCACTGTATATAAAAAATTATGTATTTACAAAAATATGTATGGGGGATTGGAAATGATGCAGACAATTACATTGATAGAAGCCACATCTATCTGCAATATTAAAGCTGATCTACCCCCTAAAAAATATATATTACTATTGTGAAAGTATTCATTCAGGTATTCTACTAATAATTCTACTATAATGCTAACTAATCAACTGGACTCTTGTCAATATCAATTTCCGTTGGCTTTGAGAAGACAAAATATAGTATTGAAGACGTCAAAGGGAAATTTCACAATGTGAATTTAACCAATTAGTAGGCAATGCCTACTCATAATTGGTTGAAATCACATGAAGCACACCAGATGATTCGGTGGAAAAACATATCTTCCTCTATCTTTTTGACTACAAAACATAGAAACGTGCCATTTTCACATATGTTGATGTTGGGGTAGTGCTGGAGATGATGAATATGAAGTAGAACATATTTGACATTTCCCTTTAATTACTTTTTTGTTATCTGCATTCATTTTAATCGGATCAATCAACCATTTCACACTTGAGGAAAACACGTCGATTTAATTAAGAAATCAGATTTCATGCAAGACAATGAAGCCGTCATCCATTACACATACTATCCTGCAAATGACGTGTTACTTTCTACAGGGAAGTGCATAATTATCTGGCTAAATGTGGATCATACACGGGCCACACCTCCCACGCTGAGGCAGGGTAATTGTGTTTCCATAGTGATGCAATCTGCTTCCATCACTTTTGAGACACCAGTTTGGAATCATGTGATCATGGCACCATGGCTTCCAATCTCTGCTTCTTCTGAGGGAAAAGGATTTTCAAGCCATTCCTTATGATGATGGTTTACCACATAGTTAAGACAGTGAAATAATGTAGAGCACAATGTATTTATAGCTGTTGGTCAATTCCAGTCTTCACCATTTGAGTGGGAAAAAAACCTAGATTAAGAGCATTGCTCATACTCACTCAGTACTAGGGATTAGGAAATACATTACATTGTGATTAAACAGAAGCACACATTTGGAGGGTTTAAGTGGAAAATGTCCAAATATTGCCTTTAATAACTCTCTTGGCTTGAAATTTGTTTCTCATTAGGAACAATATTGCATACTATTGGAGATCAGATGGTATTCACGTGTTAACACCTGATTTATTTCTGAGGCCACCTGGGACAGTTTAAAAACAATGTCAAATGCTCATGGTAGAATGCTTGAAGATGTCCAAGACACTTCCTCTTTATTCTTAAATCACCCTTTATCACAGTGGTCTAAATGTCGTCATGAATATAAGAAGGCATTTTTCACATAAATATGAGAGGAGTATATCGGAGTTATCAGAAATAACAATGGCAATGCTCACATGATTGAAGGATATTCACCTGTTTTCTATTGTTTTCTACCTGGGGCGGCAGGTAGCCTAGTGGTTAGAGCGTTGGACTAGTAACCGCAAGATCGAATCCCCCGAGCTGACAAGGTAAAAATCTGTCGTTCTGCCCCTGAACAAGGCAGTTAACCCACTGTCCCTAGGCCGTCATTGAAAATAAGAATTTGTTCTTAACTGACTTGCCTAGTTAAATGAAGGTAAAAAATAAAATAAACAGGACTGAGAGTTTTGCATGACCTCACCCACATTACAGCTCCAATACTAAGCATTATTTTACCACTTTTGAGAAAATCAGTGAAAATACTTATGTCAATGGCATGATGATGAGAGGCCAATGCATTCTGAACATGGAGTTCTTTGTAGCCCCCTGTAAAGTTCTACAATATCCACATTGAAGTAATGATTGTATACACAGAGGGCCTAAAACAATATGTGTGGGCAGGAGTGTGGGTAGTTATACATATACAATATGATTCCCTTTAGCTGCTAAGGCCAGACCCTGAGCAAGTGCGGAAAGGCCGGTTGTCATGGAAATAAGAGCAGCGTTTATGTACGTATCTTCACCTCTCTCTCAAAGTTCACAATATCCAAGGAGAAAACAAAACGATTAAAACATTTTGGAGAACAAATGTCTCAATACAAATCAAATTCTCAATCATGTCAACCTCACAATCATCTCTATAATGACAGCAAATTGATTAAGCTTTTAACTGGTAGAGCATTTAGGATATTTTTAGGCAGCAAATTATCTCTCATCATTATTGCCATAACCACTCTACCACCCACAAATATTGGGACTACGCGAGCTCCACGGATTCAATTGGGCAGCAGGTGGCTTTTCTTCACGCCAGAAGAATCCTTAAAACCTCTTCCCTCCCACGCAGACCTCTGCTCGATATCGAGGCGTTTTTCTATCGCGCAGGAGGGCTAGGGAAAAACTCAAGCTCATGTAATTTAGGGAAATGAACTGTAGATGTGAATGTGTGCTACTTTGGGCTACTTCAGTTACGTGAGTGGAAGGCAAGCAAAGGAATTAACCATGCCGTGTAAGGATCGTCTTGAGAGAAGGTATGAAAATACACCTTTTTTGGATTGTAATAATTTTAAATTAACGGTTAATTATAACATGCAACACATGTACTTCTCCGATTTAGGTGAATTCACTCTCACTTAACAGCTAGATACATTATTTAATGTCTATCAAAGATATCAACTTTGATAACTTGTACACAAGTTATAATATTGTAATTTTTAAGCATATTTTATGATTATACCACCAGTTGAAGACATTCCACCCAGACCAGAAGAGCTCTCCATGACTGTATGTAATCTGTGAAGAGAAAAAACATCATTTTATTTTATTTATTTATTTATTTATTTCACCTTTATTTAACCAGGTAGGCAAGTTGAGAACAAGTTCTCATTTACAATTGCGACGTGGCCAAGATAAAGCAAAGCAGTTCGACAACATACAAACATACATCATAAACAGGGTATCTTTTTCTTTGCAGATTTTATTTAGCAGTTATTAAAAAGTGTACACATTTAAAAGTGACAATGAACTTGACAGTAATAACTGAAATATTGTCCTAATTTGCTGTCAGTGTTTGGAGAAAAAAAGAACAACAGCTAATATCCTCCAGCATTGAAAAGGAAAAAGGGAGCTCCCAGAGCTGACACTGACAGCTCACTTGTTGATGCTCAGTTAGTATCTCTCTTAACCATATATTGGGATTAGGTCTAGTTGTAATGATTCTGCTCTGCTAGGTTTATCACAGCCCCGTGGTAGAATAGTGCCAGGGGTGGTGATGTAATGTCCACCAACAAAAAGAGCAATGGCTTTACATGAATGGTACAAATAGAGGACCAATTTCAAAAACTGAAGTTGCATTGTCATGTCTTACTATTTCCAGCCCTGGAACTGCTGGGGAAACTAATGTTGGCTAGGACAGTGGGACATGGGTGGAATAGGTGGGGGTTAGACTGTACCTGCGGTTGTCCCAGGGCTTTGTAGTTGTGTGTGTGCTGGTGGGTGGGTGGGTGGGGCAGAGCATGCATAAGAAGGTTAGGTCAGACGAGATGACAGACCTTTTCATGTCTGCCCGCTTATGAAATCAGCGAACCGTCACCTCCAGTCAATTTGCCCCTGACAGTATGGGTAGACTGCATCTGTTGTATCTCTAGGCTTTGGACTGTTTGGAAAAGAAGCCCTGAGCTAAACCATGAGTGGTGAGTATGCTATGCTTAAAGAGTATCCCACTGGGCACAGATGTCAGTTCAACATCTAGTTTTGATTTACATTTGGTTGAGTTGTCAGCTAACGTGAATTCAACATGAAACCATAAACAAAAATCACCATGTTATTGGATTTAGGTGAAAAGTTGGATAAAAAATACTAAATTCCCTTACATTGGCAACTTTTTGCAAATCCAGTCAGTTTTCCACGTATAATTTTTTTGTGGAAATGATGTGGAAACAATCTTGCCCAGTGGGATATTAAAGGTAAGGCAGATTGTGTCAGTTTGAAAAAAAGTGGGAGTTTAAGGGACCAGTTGATATTTTCAGCATATTTTCTTGATATTCATTGTGTTGTTTGATTTTTGCTTCTTTGTTTACAAAACTTGTTGCATAGAAAAGCTGTGATTTGCTTCTGGCTTTTACGTGTTAGAATCATACTGTAGTGTTGGTACTCTGTGTTCCTGCGTATTTTAGCAGGATAGTTTGAAGAGGCTCAAGGCTTTCTTGTAAGTTAGGCATGAAATACCATCACATTTTTAAGCCAACTTCTCCATACATACCATGGCAAGGCTAATGTAGGTTACCTGTGCCCTGGCTGGTGACATCCAGGGACTCGTCCAGTAAGAAATGCATGCACACAGGGCATGTTCATTAGGGGGAAATATTCAGAACATTGCAGATATAAATATAATGTTGCCTATAGAGCTGCCAATGTCTATAAACCCCTACAAAAATGTCCATTAATTATAACCCACATAATAATTTACATTTCCTGTTTTTGCAGGATTATTTTTCCTGCTGTAGCTAACTGGCTCAAATTAAGATCCTACTTCTGTAGTATGTACTGTAGTTGAATCGTCATTAGTTTCAAAATAATGCCTGTTTGCTGCCTGTATGCACCCCTTTGGGAGTAAAATCAATATTAAATCAAATTAAATTGTATTTGTCACATGTGCCGAATATAACAATACAAGACCTTACCATGAAATGCTTACTTGAAAAAGCCCTTAACCAACAATGCAGTTCAAGAAATAGAGTTAATAAAATATTTACTAAATATACTAAAGTAAAAAAAATCGAAGCGATCAAATAGTAACACAAATGTACATAACAATACAGAGTCAATGTACAGGGGTACAGGTTAGTCAAGGTAATTTGTAAAGTGACAAATCATAGATAATAAACAGCGAGTAGCAGCAGTGTAAAAACAAAGGGGGGGGTGTAAGTAGTCCAGGTGGCCATATGATTAGTTGTTCAGCAGTCTTATGGCTTGCGGGTAGAAGCTGTTAAGGAGCCTTTTGTTCCTAGACTTGGCGCTCTGGTACCGCTTGCCATGCGGTAGCAGAGAAAACAGTCTATGACTTGGGTGACTGGAGTCTTTGACAATTCTTTGGGCCTTCCTCTGACACCGCTTAGTGTATAGGTCTTGGATGTCAGGAAGCTTGGCCCCAGTGATGTACTGGGCCATATACACTACCCTCTGTAGCACCTTACGGTCAGATGCCGAGCAGTTGCCATACCAGGCGGTGATGCAACCAGTCAGGATGCTCTTGATGGTGCAGCTGAATAACTTTTTGAGGATCTGGGGACCCATGCCATATATTTTCAGTCTCCTGAGGGGGAAAAGGTATTGTCGTGCCCTCTTCATGACTGTCTTGGTGTGTTTGGACCATGATAGTTTGTTGGTGATGTGGACACCAAGGAACTTGAAACTCTCGACCCGGTCCACTTTAGTCCTGTCAATGTTAATGGGGGCCTGTTAGGCACTCTTTGTCCTATAGTCCACGATCATCTCCTTTGTCTTGCTCACATTGAGAGAGAGGTTGTTGTCCTGGCACCACACTGCCACGTCTCTGACCTCTTCCCTATAGGCTGTTGTCGATGATCAGGCCTACCACTGTTGTGTCATCAGCGAACTTAATGATGATGTTGGAGTCGTGCTTGGGTGAACAGGGAGTACAGGAGGGGACTAAGCACGCACCCCTGAGGGGCTCCAGTGTTTAAAATCAGTGTGGCAGATGTGTTGCTGCCTACCCTTACCACCTGGGGCGGCCCGTCAGGATCAAGTTGCAGAGGGAGGTGTTTAGTCCCAGGGTCCTTAGCTTAGTGATGAGCTGTGTGGGCACTATTTTGTTTAACACTGAGCTGTAGTCAATGAACAGCATTCTCACATAGGTGTTCCTTTTGTCCAGGTGTGAAAGGGCAGTGTGGAGTGCGATTGAGATTGCATCTGTGAATCTGTTGGGGCGGTATGCGAACTGGAGTGGGTCTCGGGTTTCTGGCATGATGGTGTTGTGAGCTATGACCAGCCTTTCAAAGCACTTTATGGCTCGCGTCACTGGGCAGCTCGTGGCTGGGTTTCCCTTTGTAGTCCATAATATTTTTCAAGCCCTGCCACATCCAATGAGCGTCGGAGCAGGTTTAGTACTATTATATCTTAGTCCTGTATTGACGCTCCTTGAAACCGGAAGCTCTAGCCTTTAGCTCGGTGTGGATGTTGCCTGTATTCCATGGCTTCTGGATGGGAAATGTACGTATGGTCACTGTGGGTACAGCGTCGTCAATGCACTTATTGATGAACCCGGTGACTGAGATGGTACACTCCTCAATGCCATTGGATGAATCCCGGAACATATTCCAGTCTGTGCAAGCAAAACAGTCTTGTGGCATAGCATCCGCGTCATCAGACCACTTCCATATTGAGTGAGTCACTGTACTTCCTGCTTTAGTTTTTGCTTGTAAGCAGGAATCAGGAGGATATAATTATGGTCACATTTGCCAAATGGAGGGCAAGGGAGAGCTTTGTATGCATCTGTGTGTGGAGTAAAGGTGGTCTAGAGTTTTTTTTTCTTTCCTATGGTTGCACGTGACATGCTGGTTGAAATGATGTAAAACAGATTTAAGTTTGCCTGTTTTAAAGTCCCTGGCCACTAGGAACGCCGCTTCTGGATGAGCATTTCTTGTTTTCTTGTTATAAGGACATATTAGGTGAATTTCCTGGGATTAGTTATATGATATGGTTTAGAACAGGCCCTTACCATACTGGAAGGAGCAGTGAGGGAATCTGATACACTACTTGTCTTATAGGATTGCCTTGGACCAGGTAGGATGATAGGATCATCATTCAGAAAATAACTCATATTTAAATGCAGAGCTGTGACACTGCACTGTATGTATTTGTCATGCATTTCATCAACGCTCATCCAGTACTGTTTGAGTATTAGCAACAATCATCAGATTCTTGAGTGCTCTTTTGCAATCCATTTTAATAATTTTCTGACTTCAGTGTTGCTGAATTGATATTAATATGTCCAACCAACTCCTGTATCAAGCAGTCATGTACACTTCATATACATTTTTCCTTCACTACATTATAACAGAATGCTTATGGTCTCCTCCATCTCCTCTCCTCCAGTTTCACAGGAAACCTGCCTCCTGGACCAGGTGCTGGAGCTGATTATGAATGAGAAGCCCGCCAACACCGCCAGCCTTTTCCTGAACGAGGACGCCGACAAGCCCTCCCTCCCTGAACGAGGCCTCTGGCGGTGGCTACATAGGGCCATGCAGAAGAGAGCGGCCAGTGCCAAGGACACGATGAGCTCCATCACTAAGGAGAGCGTCAAGGGCTTCCTGAGACGCAACCTCTTTGTCCTCCTCACCATCGCAGCAGTGGCTCTAGGCAAGTGGACAAAATACTTTGTTACTGTCTTATTGGGGTTAGGGTTAAGGTGATGTTAAGAGCTAAGCTTATGGTTAGTTTGTTGATTGTTTGTTTATAGTTAATACAATATTAATTTTTTTAAACTATAGTAATTGCAGTGTTATTACACAGGCATATGAGCTGCAGCCCCCAAGTGTAGACTCCTGTGTCAAGAAGACTTGAAATACATACAGGATTTTTCATCAATGATCCAGCCTTTATATCATGTCTCCTGTGTGTGTATCCAGGTGTCATGCTGGGTTTTGCCCTGCGGCCCCACAACCTGACCCTCAGGGAGATCAAGTACTTTGCCTTCCCTGGAGAGCTGCTGATGAGGATGCTGCAGATGCTGGTTCTGCCTCTCATCGTCTCCAGCCTGGTCACAGGTAGCTGGTCACAGGAGTTCTGCTTTCTTAGCATCATTATAATTATTTGCAATTACAGTATGTATTGCTTTTGTCAAACTCAAAATGATTTACATTTCAAGGACATCTCTCACACCTTCTGCATGTTATTACTCTACATTTTCCATACTTCTTGCTATTTTGAGTTCAAAGTTAGTTGGTACAGTAATAGTCTTGTGGTAGTAGCTAGAGTATTCATGAGAAAATGATGAACTTTGTCTTGTCTTGCAGGTATTTCCTCTCTGGACAGCAAAGCATCTGGGAAGATGGGAATGTGGGCTGTGGTTTATTACATGGTGACCACCCTCATCGCGGTCTTCATTGGCATCGTCATTGTGATTGTCATCAAACCAGGGAAAGGCCATAGGGACAGCCCAGTGGTCTCTGGCAGTACCATAGAGCCGGTACAAGCAGCTGACGCCTTCCTGGATCTCATCAGGTGAGTAACTATTGTAGGATCCCAGTGACAGTAAGTCAATAGAAGATATTAATAATGGGTTGTCCTTTATTCACTGTGATAATAGTTCTGCATTGTTTATCTTTCAGGAACATGTTCCCACCAAATTTGGTGGAAGCCTGTTTCAAGCAGGTAAGGGAATCCACTTGCCAATTGATCAATCAGCTATTCTTCAATAAACTGTGTTAAAATGCTTACTCACCAAATACATTGTTAAGGACTGATACTCTTTACTTATACAATACATACATGTATTCAATGCATGCACTGTTTCCACCAGTACAAAACAGTCTACAAGAAGACCATCTACACCAAGAACGTGACCGTTACCCTCAACCTGACTGACTCCCTAAACGCTACAGAGGCTGCTGTGGCTGCTAACATGAGCAGAGTGCTGCAGACCATCCAGGTGGGTGACACATCGGTGGTGGGGTGACTTACCCCAATGTCAAGTCCTTTGGGGGAACAAGTGCTACAGTTACTTTGGATAAGTGTAAATGTGATGTGATGTGAAGGGGCTGTTCTGCTCCAGGAGACAGTGGTGGAGACGATCCCAGTGTCTGGTTCCTCTAACGGGGTAAACGCCCTGGGTCTGGTGGTGTTCTCCATGTGCTTCGGCCTGGTCATCGGCAGCATGAAGCAGCAGGGACAGGCTCTCAGGGACTTCTTCGACTGCCTCAACGAAGCCATCATGCGCCTAGTGGCCATCATCATCTGGTTAGTAGTCAGATTAGTGGTTGCAAAGTAACGTGTTAATGTACTCGTAAATGCCTTTACCATTACTTCTCACATACAGTATATATCGCAAAACCGTTGCTTTCGGGAGAATTGTGTGGGCTACAAATATCTCTCTCTCTCTCTTTTATCTCCTTTCCTTCCTCTCCCCATCAGGTACGCTCCAGTGGGCATCCTGTTCCTGATAGCAGGTAAGATTGTGGAGATGAAGAATCTGGCCGAGGTGGGAGGTCAGCTGGGGATGTACACGGTGTCTGTCATCGTGGGTCTGCTCATCCACGGCCTCTTTGTCCTGCCCCTGCTCTACTTCCTGGTCACCAGGAAGAACCCCTACACCTTCATCGCTGGCCTGCTGCAGGCCCTCATCACTGCCCTGGGGACGTCCTCTAGGTGGGTGTAGGAACAGATTCAGGGTCAGATGTAGCTAATTCATTGCCCTGGGGATATCCTCTAGTTCAGTGGTTATCCGGTCCTCCAGTAACCCAAACAGCACACATTTTTGTTGTAGCCCCAGACAAACTCACTTGATTCAACTCATCGAGGGCTTGACGATTGGTTGACAAGTGGAATCAGGTGTGCTTGTCCGGGGCTACAACAAAAATGTGTGCTGTTGGAGGTACTCGATGATTGGAGTTGGGAAACACAGCTAGTTGTTGTTTGGACCATTATGATCTCACAGCGTCCTCTATTCTCTGCCACCCTGCCATAGCTCTGCCACCCTGCCCATCACCTTCCGCTGTCTGGAGGAGAACAACCGTGTGGACAAGAGAGTGACACGCTTCATCCTGCCCGTGGGTGCCACCATCAACATGGATGGCACTGCCCTCTACGAGGCTGTGGCAGCCATCTTTATTGCTCAGGTCAATGACATGGAACTCAACTTTGGCCAAATCCTCACCATCAGGTGAGTGTTAAGACACCATTCATCTGATAAGCCACAATGCTACCAATGAGCTAGACCTTCAACTATGAAGTTATTTTTAAGTATTAAGTGTTTTTCAACTATTAAGTTATTTTTAACAACACATCTTTTTTAAAATCTCAACTTGGAAAGAATATACAAAAGCATATTAGCTAATTTTGTAACTACATTAAGAGGAGACTCATAACTCATAACAATGAGTTTTCGTGGTTTTGATAAGATGGATTTTGTGGTCTCTGCCGAACTTCTCCATGCTGTTGACTTTCTTCTATTGACTTCACAAGCCAAGATGGATTACCTCAACCACGGAGTGTTGATTTAGCTCAGGGATGGGCAACTCCAGTCCTCGGGGGCCGGAGTGGTGTCACACTTTCCCCCCCATCCCTAGCAAACACAAATAAAAAAATCACATGCTTCGTAATAAACAGGTATAGACTAACCGTGAAATACGTACTTATAGGTCCTGTTCTAACAATGCAGTTAAAGATATACAAAAAAGTATTTTTATAGTCACAAAAGGAATAAATACACAGTGAATAACAATAACGAGTAAAAATAACATGCTATATACACAGAGTACCAGTACCGAATCGATGTGCAGGGGTACAAAGTAATTGGGGAAGTTATGTACATATACTGTAGTGGGGGTAAAGTGACTAGGCAACAGGATACATAATAGACAGTAGCAGCAGCATATGTGCAAGAATATGCTAATTTAAGAGATGGCTAGTCATTATTAGCAGATACATTATGGGACACAGGTCAAGTTATTATCGGCGTGCAGTGGTTAGTCTACAACCATGTCCTCCCGGATCAGCCTTAAGTATTTTTCATACATCACTCACCACCGATTCCCTAATGCAATGTGTGTTTCTCTTTCTTATTAAATGGTGCCATCCCTCCACAGTATCACAGCAACAGCTGCCAGCATTGGAGCAGCAGGCATCCCGCAGGCTGGTCTGGTTACCATGGTGATTGTATTGACATCGGTGGGACTGCCCACAGAGGACATAACGCTGATCATTGCTGTGGACTGGTTCCTGTAAGTCTGCCTAAATGTCACTGTAAGGCCGCCACCCCACTATAACAGAGAACAGATCCCCCTGAAAGGTTGGCCATGCATTATGCGCATCAGATTATTGATGAACTGTTAACAACTAGCCCTCTAATGTTGTGGTGTTGTATACGCTTTTCTGCATGCCTCATAGTTGGATTTACACACGATGGTTAGAATATTTTTTTTTAATAACTTGTGGATGGATTACTCCAAGGATTGCATTGTGTTTTTGTGTGGCTGCGCAGAGGTTGACACCCTGAGGGAGTGTGTGTGTGTGTGTGTGTGTGTGTGTGTGTGTGTGTGTGTGTGTGTGTGTGTGTGTGTGTGTGTGTGTGTGTGTGTGTGTGTGTGTGTGTGTGTGTATGCACTATATAATGTCTGTGTTTTATAATGTATGTGCCTGTGCAGGGACCGACTGAGGACCACTACCAACGTGCTGGGGGACTCTCTGGGGGCGGGCATCGTGGAGCACCTGTCGCGCCAGGAGTTGCAGAGCCAGGATGTTGAGGTGGGCAACTCGGTGATCGAAGAGAACGAGAAGCCCTACCAGCTCATCTGCCAGGAGAACGACTCAGTGAAGCGCCACAACAGTGAGACCCCCATGTAGGGGTCAGGACAGGGGAATCTATAGGCCCAGTCTGAAAACAATCACTAGCCTCTACTGTACTTCTTCTTTTACTCAACGCCACTCCAACATTGCTCGATCTAATATTTATATATTTCTTCATTCCATTATTTTACTTTTAGATTAGTGTGTATTGTTGTTAGATACTACTGCACTGTTGGAGCTAGGAACACAAGCACTTCGCCACACCCACAATAACATCTGCTAAATATGTGTATGTGACCAATATTTGATTTGATTTTCAGTGTTTGTAGATATGGAAGAACTGGGTACAGTAGATGTAAACAATATGGGGAAAGATATTGGATGCCTAGGTTGAGCCATCACCAAATTGCTAACACCTATCTGGTTAACTTCAGATCTGCAAACACTCTAGGGATAGTGGTTTGGAATTGTTTTGACACTCTTAACCATATCACCAACTCTTTTGGTTATTTCAGTCCAAATCTGAGTCCATGGATGCATTGTCTACTCTAGAGGACACTGATAAAAGAACCGGACAGGGGAAATCACATTTTCCATAGATATCTAGCTATCATATTGATTTCATTTATCCCATTTTTTCATATCAGTAGAGAACACTTTAGACTGTTGTTATGTACTCAGTATCTGATTCATTTACATGATCAAGAAAATAATTTCCATTCAATGACCTTTTTAAATATGTGAATAAATGGAAAATCCATTCCTATACTCACCATCACGTAGATGGTTTTGTTGCATGACTTTAATTTGTATTATATTGACACTTTTAGCATCATTGACGTAATCAATTTGAGTTTATAGCAGCCTCAGTTGTACTTCTGTAGTTGGTGGTTGTTGTTTTCATTGTGAATCTACCTCTAATATAATTCAAGTGAACATTATGCTTTCTCTTAAGCCATTTGATTTTCTGCCCCAAACATTACCTAGAGCAAATGTTGTAGGCCTATCATATTATCAATGCTACCAACTTTGATAACCAGTTTTTCAACAGTTTTGAAAACAGACATTGACGTATTGTCATCAGTTTTGATATAATGTACTTTGCTTGATCTCTGTCAATAGCATCAATGTGAATGTACATTATATATTTGTACGGATATCTGTAATAATATTTTACACTTGGGTGATTTCTATGTTACTTATTGAGGTAAATTGGGGTTGTTAGACTTTTTTATTTTTGAAAACAATATTGGTAACAAAGATTTATTTTCAGTGTTAACTCTAGTGTTTCTTAACTGAACATATGTTGATACTAGTGCCCTGTTATTTTAACACAAGTCACTCAAGGCTGAAGTATGTGAAATGTTGATATACATTTGGTCCATTTGAAGAATATGAGCAGGGTGATCTAAGTAGATTTATTGACTAAAATAACTAAAATGCTCACTAGATATTCCCTTTCCTTGATGCTGTAATCTTACATGGTCATTTCAGTTCATTTCAATTCAACATCCAGTGCTTTATGGATGAACCACTACCACCTGTTGTGGTAGTGGTTCATTTATGATTATGGCTTTTCTCTTTTATTTGACTGTGGGAAAAAAAGTGGAAAAATGTTATGCCTAAAGCAGTTACATGTATATACATAATTTAAAGGCAATTAAGTTCGATGTTAAAGAGGCATTCCAGAAGATTTGAAAACAACCTAGTTATTATAAACCCTCTGCAGTTCTAACATTTTTACCTGTCATCATTTAGTGCACAAGATACGCGCTCATTCATGTCATGTAGCCTAATTTGTGCCTCTTGTTTTACGTATTAAATAGTTGATTTATGTTTTCGTGAGATGGTTTACATTTTGATGGCTTTAGTATTTTGATGGAAGAATATGAAAGTTGCAACAAATAAATGTCTCAGGAATTGACAACAATTGTGTGAATCTGTAGGCTGTGACAAGTGTGGTCGAGAGAGACAGAAGCCTTGTTTGTACCTGGTGCTTTTAGGCTCACATTTGTTGACAGGTGTATACACTCAAAACACACATTCTGATAAGATTGTTTTCAGATCTTCCTGACCACCAACGGAGGTAGTCAGGCACGCACTCCGTGCCTGACTACCTCCGCACTCAGCACGTCTCTGGATATCTCACAGGTGTAGACAGATCTGGACAGTAAAACCATTTAAAGCGGCATTATCCTTCCTTCTAAAATCATTGACAGCTGGCACCATTGACTTATGACATCAATATGTGTTTTAAAATAAATAAATATTATTTTGGAAGAATATCTGTCAAATAATTTGCACACAGGGAGGGACCAGGAAATGTGGTCACAATGCAGACACAGTGGAGGGATAACAGACACATTTTACTACCATGTGTAGACGCATATCTGAAAATGTGGCATAATCAGAATGTGGACAAGATCAGGACCAAGGATGCATGTTAGCTCCAGGTATAAACGAGTCTATTCAGACAGCAAGAGATTCCCCAGGAGATTCCTGTTCTTTTGGGTGATCTGAGGAGATTGTGTAATAGCATGGCTGTATTCTTAACACACAGAAAAGGGCTACCCCTGGTGGAGAATCTCCTGTTTTTGGCCCTGATTCACCATGGATTCTTCCTCCGACCAGTCTAAACTGCAGTACTGAACACCTGTGGTGCATTCCAGCTGGCTTCACACTTACAGTACTGCCTCTCATTGAGTAAAGCCTCCACATTTTTGCCAGTTAATAGGTCTAAACCTGTAGGTAGTGATATAGTGTCAAACTGTCTTTGTTGAAATTAACAAACTGTCAAATGGAGTGCCAGAGCAGCTTTGGGCATCTCAAACAGTGTTGAGTCAGAAGCTCAATGCTATGGGAAGCATTAAACACCTTTTATCTGGGAGTGAAGATGCTTGGCACCTCAACATCAAACCGAGTGCATCCACCCAGACACAGTAAACAGAAGCAGCGTGTGGTTTCAGCCAGAGGGGAACCAACGCTGCCTCTCTAGGCGACACAGTTTTGTTCCAAACTATTAATACAGCAGTTATTCTGCTTGTTTTATACCAGTACCTTTGAGAACTGTACCTATAAGAGAAATAATAGGGTAACCTACTTGAACCAATGTATACAAAACGATATCAATATTTAGGTGTTCCTAATGTTTGGTATACTCAGTGTATATAAGCACATGGATACTCAGTAACCCACTGTGGCCTGTAGTCCAGCAGTTAAAGCCTCTGACCCCGGCACACATGTATGTCAGCATAGGTTAGAATCCGGCCCACTGCCTTTTGACTGCCCCTCCCCCAGTCTTTATCTCTTCAATAAAGCAAAACAATTACAAAAATATACCTTCAAAAAGTAAACAACCCACTAACCTATAATATAGATTTTTGAAGAATGAGCCTATGCGGCAATAAGACACAATGAAGAAAATCTAACTCTTTCAGGTTAATTTATTTATAAAAGATCCACTGAAGATGTGTTTAAACATACAGTGCATTTTTCTAAATAACATTGTGTTTCAGGCGAGAACAAGCCGTCTATGAAGTTGAACAGCCATACATAGATGGTGAAGACCGGTTTCTCGGAATAAAGAGTAATCAGAAATACTTGGCAAATACTTTGGCATAGTTAGCGACAGTGTGTAAAAGACATTTAGCTATATATCAAAACCTCTCATGTACTCTGCAATGTATGGCGATGACAGCTCAGCCACTACACACTCCCAGCCAGATAGATAGTGACACGAGACGACTGGAGAGTCAGCAAGCTTGGCTGAGTTAGGATGAGAAGCCGCTGGAAGTTTACTTGGCCTGCAATGACAAGAGAGATAGTTCAGTTCAATACATCTTTATTGTCCCAAAAGGCCAATTTAAGTGCAGCATAAATGTCAGACACTAAGTTTATGCGGAGAAAATACAGTACAATATTGCTGGAGTAAAATGATAAACAGCTGTCACCTATGACAATAATTCTCCTTCTGTGGTAACAGCAACCTCACACTCATTCCACATGGAGGGCATCCCACCCATCCTTCTTATCCTGAGAGAGAAAAGTGTGGAAAATCATTGTCTATGGTGACATAACCAGGGAGAACTACAGCACACTTTTCAAGAATGCTAACATTACCACTCTCTCTAATAAAGCCATTTGGATGTACAGGCTGGATTTCATCTCTCCCACCATAGGAATGTTTATGTAGTATTTTAAAGTAGTATACGTAACTGCAATGTGCGTTAGATTAAATTGAGCCCTATGTGTATAAACAAGGTGCATATTTCCCACCTCCGACATGACTGGCAGGTTGCCATGAGGGTGGAGCCACATGGTCCTATGTGCTTTGGTCCTCTGCCTCTGGAGCAGCTTCCTCAGTAACCTCTTGACCCTTCTATCTCTGGGGTCAGCACACTTCACCGCCTTCTTGGTGTACAGTCTGCAGCCACAACAGATAAAGAACATTCACCAAGCCAACTTTTCAAATGAAACATACAGAACACACTATAGATATGGAGCATGGTTTCAAGAGAGCCTTCTCTGAACCAAAGCTTCAACAAAGTTGGCTAGCGAGGCATCTTTTCTTTTTATGTCTTGTTATTCCCACATATTTCCTTCCTCACATCCCTGGCAATTATAGTAGAATCTGAGCCATAACAACATGACCTGGATAGATGACAATGCCTCACATCTCTGAGAGAAATATTTTCTATGTCTGCAGGTTGCTTGGAGATAGTTGGAATACTTGCATGATGGCTTGTATGCTGCAGTCTGGCCCCTCCGTCTGCACTTCAAACCTCAGCACGTCTTTGGTGCGCACGTTCCCCTGGGAGTACTGCATACAGCACTGAACGTCTCTCTGCATCTGTACCCCATCACCTGAGAAAGAGGGAGAGAGAGAGGAAGTGAGGGGGAGAGAGACATACCCTTATGTCAGACTCGTCAAAGCACACTTACGGTATATGATGGCTGATCGCTATTGACTCATAAGGAGGGTTGTTATGATAGATATGAGCTCAAATAGCTAATATTTTTGTAGGAATGCAAGGCATTTCATTGCACTGTTCTATACAGTATAGTTGGACTATGCAAGGTTAATATGTAATGGTTGCTCTTGCTGACAGGATATGTAATATTGTGTGCAGACAGAGTCAGGAGTATTGCACACCCCCTATACACACAAGAATGCCAGAGGAATTAGCTAGATCATCCCATGATCCCCAACAATGTACTGTTATGCCAGTGGCACTGTGACTACATGACAAGCCTTTTCATCCAATCAGAGTGAGTAAACACAGTAACATTAGACGAGATAACAGTTACCATATGCATGTCATATAAAAGCTGCTCTGAACCTTGTCATATATTATCATTGACATCATCTATCACTTTTTCCCATGAAAGTCTATGAGGTATTCAGTTAGCTTGTTATTAGCATTCAAGGTTTTGATGTGAAATCATTGTCTTCCTGCATTCTAGCCCTCTGTTTACATCCATGGCTCTCCCTGCTGCTGCTCCAGTATTGGCTCTATTCCCCTCTCCTCCCTCTCTCCTCTAGCTTCATCTCCTTCGCCATCACTTCCCTGCTAAACTGGCTCCCAGCAGGGTGCATACTGCCGACGGTCTAGTGTAGGTGTTATTGTGTCTTACCTTCCACTGCGTCCAGGAGAACGACAGTCAGAGAAATAACAGTCACAGTCTGCAGCAGAAACATGGTGAGACTGACAGGGAAGTTATCCGCTGTATTACCTTCCCCTCTATTGCCGTGTCTCTTATATTTCTCCCTCCCTCCTTTTCACTCTCCCTCCCTCTCACACTCTCCCTCAAACACACACACTCTCCCTCCCTCTCACACTCTCCCCCTCCTCTCTCTCTCCTCCTCTCTCCCTCCCTCTCTCTCCCCTCCCTCTCTCTCCCCCCTCCCTCTCTCCTCTCTCCCCTCCTCTCCCCTCCTCTCTCCCCCTCCCTCTCTCTCCCCCTCCCTCTCTCTCTCCCCCTCCTCTCTCCCCCTCCCTCTCTCTCCCTCCCTCTCTCTCCCCTCCTCTCTCTCCCTCCCTCTCTCTCCTCCCTCCCTCTCTCTCCCCTCCCTCTCTCTCTCCCCCTCCCTCTCTCTCCCTCCCTCTCTCTCCCCTCCCTCCTCTCTCTCTCCCCCTCCCTCCCTCCCTCCTCTCCCCCTCCCTCTCTCTCCCTCCCTCTCTCCTCCCCTCCCTCTCTCTCCCTCCCTCTCTCCTCCCTCCCCTCTCTCTTCCCCCTCTCTCCTCCTCCCCCTCTCCTCTCTCTGCCCTCTCTCCCCCGCCTCTCTCTCACCCCTCCCCTCCCCTCGCTCCTCTCCCCCTCCCTCCTCTCCGCCTCCCTCTCTCTCTCACTCCTCTCCCCAACTCTCCCCTCCTCTCTCCCCTGCCCTCTCTCTCGCCCCTCCCTCCCCTCTCTCGACTTCCCCCTCCCTCTCTCGCTCCCTCCCTCCCTCCCCCTTCCCTCTCCTCCTCTCTCTCCCCATTCCCTCGCTCTCCCTCACGTCTCTCCTCCTCCCCTCCCGCCCTCTCCTCTCTCCCCTCACTCTCTCCTCCTCTCCCACTGTCCCTTCGACCCTCCCTCTCTCTCCCTCCCTCCTCTCCCCCTCCCTCTCCTCCCCCCCCCTCCCCCCCCCTCTCTCTCCCCCTCCCTCTCCTCCCCCTCCCTCTCCCCCCCCTCCTCTCCCCCTCCCTCTCTCTCCCCCTCTCTCCCCCTCCCTCCTCCCTCCCTCTCTCTCCCCTCCCCCTCCCCTCCCTCCTCCCCCCTCCCTCCCTCCCTCTTCTCCCCTCCCTCTCTCTCCCCCCCTCTCCCCCCCTCCCTCCCCCTCCTCTTCCCCTCCCTCTCTCCCCCCTCCCTCTCTCCCCCTCCCCCTCCTCCCCCCTCCCCTCTCTCCCCCTCTCTCCCCCTCCCTCTCTCTCCCCTCCCTCTCTCTCCTCCCCTCCCCTCCCTCCCCCCTCCCCCCTCCCCCCCTCCCTCCTCTCCCCCCTCTCCTCCCCCCCCCCTCTCTCCCCCCTCCCTCTCTCCCCCTCCCCTCTCTCCCCCTCCCTCTCTTTCCCCCTCCCTCTCTCTCCCCCTCCCTCTCCCTCCCCCCCCCCCCCTCCCCCTCCCCTCTCTCCCCTCCCCCTCCCCTCTCCCCTCCCTCTCTCTCTCCCCTCCCTCCCTCTCTCTCTCCCTCCCTCTCTCTCCCCCTCCCTCTCTCCCCCTCCCTCCCCTCTCTCCCCCTCTCTCCCTCCCCCTCCCTCTCTCTCCCCCTCCTCTCCCTCCCCCTCCCTCCCTCTCCCCCCTCCCTCCCCCTCCCTCTCTCTCCCCCTCCCTCTCTCTCCTCCCTCCTCTCTCTCCCCTCCCTCTCTCTCCCCCCTCCCCCCCCTCCCTCCTCCCCCTCCCTCTCTCTCTCCCCCCCTCCTCTCTCTCCCCCCTCCCTCTCTCCCCCTCCCCTCCTCTCCCCCTCCTCTCTTCCCCCTCCCTCTCCCTCCCCCCCTCCCCTCCCTCCCCCCCCCCCCCCCCCCTCCCCCTCCCTCTCTCTCCCCCTCCCTCTCTCCCCCTCCCTCTCTCTCCCCCTCCCTCCCCCTCTCTCTCCCCCCTCTCTCCCCCCCCTCCCTCTCTCCCCCTCCCTCCCTCTCTCCCCTCCCTCTCTCTCTCCCCCTCCTCCCTCCCCCTCTCTCTCCCCCTCCCTCTCTCTCCCCCCCTCCCTCTCTCTCCCCCCTCCCTCCCTCTCCTCTCCCTCCCTCCTCTCCCCCTCCCTCTCTCCCCCCTCCCTCCCTCTCTCCCTCCCTCTCTCTCCCCCCCTCTCTCTCCCCCTCCCTCTCTCTCCCTCCCTCTCTCTCTCCCCTCCCTCTCTCTCTCTCCTCCCTCTCTCTCCCCCTCCCCCCCCCCCCCTCCCCCTCCCTCTCTCTCCCCCTCCCTCTCCCTCCCCCTCCCTCTCTCTTCCCCCCTCCCTCTCTCCTCTCCTCCCTCTCTCTCTCTCCCCCTTCTCCTCTCTTCCCCCTCCCTCCCTCTCTCCCTCCCTCTCTCTCCCCCCCCCCCCCCTCTCCCCTCCCTCTCTCCCCTCCTCCCCCTCTCCCCCTCTCTCCCTCTCCCTCCTCTCTCCCCCCTCCCTCCCTCTCCCCCTCTCCCTCCTCTCTCTCCCCCTCTCCCCCTCCTCCTCTCTCCCCCTCCCTCCCTCTCTCCCTCCCTCTCTCTCCCCCCCCCCCCCCTCTCCCTCCCCTCTCTCTCCCCCTCCCTCTCTCTCTCTCCCCCCTCTCTCCCCCCTCCCTCTCTCGCTCCCCCTCCCCCTCCCTCTCTCTCCCCCTCCCTCTCCCCCCTCCCTCCCTTCTCTCCCTCCTCCTCTCTCCCCCCCCCCCCCCCCTCTCTCCTCCCCCTCCCTCTCTCCCCCTCCCTCTCTCTCTCCCCCTCCCTCTCTCCCCCTCCCCCCTCTCTCCCCTCCCCCCCTCCCTCCCTCTCTCTCCCCCTCCCTCTCTCTCTCCCTCCCTCCCCCTCTCTCTCCCCCTCCCTCTCTCTCCCCCCATCTCTCCCCCTCCCTCTTCTTTCTCCCCCCTTTATCCGCAAGCCCCCCTCCTCTCATCCTACCCCCTCTCCCTCGCTCCTCCCCGCCTCCGCCCCTCCCTCGCTCTCCCCCTCCCTCACCCCCCACCCCCCCCTCTCTCGCCCCCTCTTCTCTCTCCCCCCTCCTCTCTCACCCCCTCCCTCTCTCTCCCTCTCTCTCGTCCCCTCCCTCCCTCTCCCCTCCCTCTCTCCCCCTCTCTCTCTCCTCCCCCCCTCTCGTCTCGCTTCCCCCTCCCTCTCTCTCCTCCTCTCTCTCTCTCACCCTCCCTCTCGCTTCCCTCTTCTCTCTCTCCCCCTCCCCATTCTCTCTCCCCCTCCCTCTCGCTCCCTCTCTCTCCCCTCCCTCACTCCCTCTCTCTCCCCTCGCTCTCTCTCTCACCCCTCCTCTCTCTCCCTCTCTTCTCTCTCTCCTCCCTCTCTCTCCCCCTCCTCCGCTCCCCCTCCCTCGTCCCCCTCCCCTCTCTCCCCCTCCCTCCCCTCTCCTCCCTCTCTCCCCCCCCTCCCTCTCTCCCGCCTCCGCTCTCTCTCTCTCACTCCCCCTCCCTCCTCTCCTCTCCCTCTCTCCCCCTCCCTCTCTCTCCCCCGCCCTCCTCTCCTCTCCCCCTCCTCTCTCTCCCTCCCTCCTCTCGTCTTCTCCCCCTTCCCTCTCCTCCCCCCCTCGCCGCTCTCTCCGCCCTCCCTCCTCTCTCTCCCCTCCCTCTCTCTCTCTCAGTCGGCTCTACTCACTCCTCTCCCCCTTCCCTCCTCTCCCTCCCTCTCCCTACCTCTCTCTCCCCCTCCCTCTCTCCCCCTCCCTTCCCTCTCCTCTCCCCGCTCCTCTCTTCCCCCTCCTCCTCTCTCTCCCCCTCCTCCTCTCCCCCTCCCTCCTCTCTCCTCCCCCTCCCTCCTCTCCCCCTCCCGCCCGCTCTCTCCCCCCGCCCTCTCTCTCCTTCCCCTCGCCTCCTCCTCTCTCGCCCGCCACTCTCTCTCGCGCTCCTCCCTCTCCTCCCCTCCCTCCCCCTCCTCTCTCTCCCCATCCTCTCCGCTCTCCTCCTCCCTCCCTCTCTCTCTCTTCCCCCTCCCTCTCTCCCCATCCGCTCTCTCTCCCCCTCCCTCTCTCCCCTCACACTCTCATCTCCCCCTCCCTCTCTCCTCTCCCCCTCCCTCCCCTCCCTCTCTCCCCTCCCTCTCTCCCCCTCCCTCCTCCCTCTCTCCCCCTCCCTCTCTCCCCCTCCCTCCCTCATGTGGTTTTTATCCATGCAAATGACTAAGGCATCAGTAATACCGACATGGTTCAAAATACAAGAAAGTTACACGCAGCCAGTTTCCAAAACCAACCACCACCGTACGCTTGAAGGCTTTAGCTTATCTGTGGTTCAAGCATCAACAATTCACATTATTAAAGAGTGAGTTGAACCAACAGCAGCAGGATGTGATTACCAGGAGAAAACACAAGTATTAGGTGTGTCTGCTCCTGTTATGGTTTTCATTTAAACTAAATATGTTAAAAACAGATGTCAATAGTCAGATGATGACATAAAGCGGCAACCAGCTCTCTACCATTAGACAGATCACAAGATTATGATACATATTGAAAACAGGAGCTGATCTGCCAGACTAATGTACATTACAGCTTCCATATTCCATAGTCTCAACTGTGACAGACTTTGTATAGAAGCTTGATTCTAACATCCTCAATACAACACCTAACAACCTTGTCAAGAGGTTTTGACCTCTCTTGGTGTAATGGCAAAGGTCTTGGCCTGACAAAACAAGTCCCAGAAGGCTACCACATGAATTTACAACATTTGGTGTCAGAAATGGGATGCATCGTGCTGCCCACGAGAGTATCCAAAGTGTAATAGAGAAGTTGGCAAGTGCATTACTTAATTGCCTTTAGGACCAGTGTGGAACAAGCCCCCAAATTCACCACTATAACTAAATAATAAAATGTCAAATATAAAATGGCTTATGTTAGAGGAAATGGATACAAAGTTAACGCTGGTTGGCGTTTGAGGCTTGAATGACCCGGAGACCCAGAGTGGTGGCTTTGGGAAGAGACCGTTTGCTTTGGCAGGTTGGGTGTCATTAGAACCCAGCTGATGCTCCCTACGATGTCAGAAACCTCCCTTCTAACCAAGCAATGAAACTATTGCAGAATTACAGCACGTTCTCTAATGCCTTTGGTATTCAATTAAATAAACGAGGTTGAAAAAGGAAGTGTAAGGAATGCTATAAAAATATTTGATACATAAAATATACACAAAGTTAAAACTGAACAAATGAAATAAAACCCTTGTCTGAAAAACAAACCAAAAACTGGAGAAAAAAAAAGCTTTTGGACAAGAAACCCCAAATAACCCTTTGGACTAGAAAACCCAAATAACCCTTTGGACTAGAAAACCCAAATAACATTAGTCTTTTCATTTTGAGACTGAATACCCACTGTTTAATGTACCTTAGAATAAATGCTTCCAGTGAATACAAGGAAGTGTTAAGCTTTTAACTACTGTAACATTAAGACACTTCATATCTTGTTTTGTATTTTACAGCAGTAGCTACTGGAAATGTATTGTTCTATATAATTATGTTGTTGTACAAAGGAATAATACACACCTGGAGAATTCCAAATTCAATGAATAGTCAACGTGGTAAAACACACCGTCAATGAATACAGGATAAATTATGCTTTAAATCCCTGCTGAATGGTGGGATTTAGGTAGTGGTATTTATTAAGATGACAAGGCCACAGTGTAATCCCTACTGTGTGCATACCTGAGCCCTGGAAGTGAAACTATGCAGTCTGTTGAGGGGTGTGGAGGGGGCAAGAATTCAACCCTTAAGAAATCAGGTTTGGTATCTTTCAGCTGCAAAAACATACCTTCCCCATTACTCCAGTCTGCTCCTGAGCCAAACACATTTCATGCATATCTTTGGGGCGATTAATAGATCATTGTAAAAGTATTTTAAAAAACACAAGTGACTGTAAATCCACCTATGAAGTCATGGACTAAACCAGTATTCCTTTTTGAGGAGGTAGAGAGCCGGAGGAGGGATAAGTATGTCCTGGGGATGTTGTAGGGCAAGGATAACTATACCTGTGGTCCAGGCCAGGGCTGTTTAACCCAAAAGTGTTATTAACTAGGCAAGTCAGTTAAGAACAAATTCTTATTTACAATGACGGCCTACCGGGGAACAGTGGGTTAACGGCCTTGTTCAGGGGCAGAACAACAGATGTTTACCTTGTCAGCTCGGGGACTCGATCTAGTGTTAAGTTAGGTTTCAGGGGGCACACCTTTGTCCACTTTTGAGATGTATAATTTATCAAGCACATAACATTTGGTATGGAATGTCTGGAACAGTGTGAATGAATGGGTGATTATAGTCATTTTGGGACATGGTCTTCTCTACAACTTCCTGAAGATTGATCACTTTTAATCAGCTTTATGCCCCAATTTAAAGGGTGTTTCACAGTTCTTTATGTTCTGATCTTGTAAAAAGCATGAGTTGACACAATCACCAAAAAGTTGGGGATGTTTTGACTTAGGGAATAGTAAACTTTAGAAAAAAATAAATCAAGTCACATATTCTATATATGCTCACAATCATTTAAAATGGGTGTAAAACACAAACACTTCTTCATGGTTACATAATGAATGATTGAATGTTCTTATCTTGACATAAGTGTAGATGGAACCATCTTACTTTATATGAGAAGTTCCTTATTTACAGTGGAAAATAAAATGACGTCCATCCATGCAACATGTGAGGATATTTTATTATAGCCAGGGCACTAGATGTTCTATGCTGCCTGGCATTCTTCCGGTGGGAGTAGACTGGGACCCTTTGAGGCAGTCCTCAAACTAACATCTCTGGTTCACACAGGTTTGTATTTATACACTGTAACACTAAACCAGAACATGTTTGGTTAAACATAGAAATCAATTATTTAAAATCATTGCAACACTCAATGGTCTTGACAGTGCTCAATGTGGGAAAACTGAACACTTTTCCAAAATGGACGTGTTAATCAAAAACTGCAAAAAGAAAAACGTCAAATCGAAAAGGTAGGGGACCTTTTAATAAATAATCCTCCCAATTTTACTGGTGCTAGGAAATAAATTACAATGACATTAAATGACAGACATTTCTCAGAAATACTGAAAAGTAACCATGGGATGAGTTACATCCATCAGATTTGATATATGTTTAATGAAGTGTGTAATTGTTCATTAGAAATAATTTGGGAATGAAATATATTGTTCTGCAGGTGGGCTAAACTGCATCCAACCCACTATTCTGTTGATACACTAAAGCAGAATCTATTCAGGAATGCACAAGGATGTTGGGTATTTTTTGTCCAGCCTTGATTTCCTCCAGATACATTTCATTTGCCATAGCTCCAGACCACCAGCACAGCCACTTTCCCCGGCATGTGTGTCTGTCCTGGCGTGAGCCATCGTAATCTTCAGAAAAGCTCATATTATGCTTTTTTGATTATGGACCTGTCCTGCAGCTCAAGTCCCTCCCTCTGGCCCGATAGTTTATAGAAACAGCAAAACAAACAGGATATAATGGTATGATACGTAAATATAGTCTCTAAGCTTGGAACCTGCAGACAGAGTAATAGATATTAGGAAAGGAAATGCCCAACGTCTTACCCCTTAGTCCGCAAAATATAGACCTGGTCATTTGCTAGACCCCCTGTAAAGCATTGTGTCTGCTAGAGGTTTTAAATGATTTTGGCTGGATAGAATTTGATGTCTCGTACTTTCCATTTTATTAAAATGTTAAGTCTATATTTTCCTCACATTGGAAACTGGCACAGTGTAGTTGTTGCCTAAACAGCTGGACACTACGGAACACTAAATGAAGATGGATGTATTTCTTTTGGAGAAGAAAATGACAGTTCCCAATAAAGCTTTCTTGATTAAAAACGACAATTATTAGATTTACAAACATTTGTATGATTTATTTCAACACACATTATTTACAAAAAAAAAAGTCTGATTCCTTGCATACAAGACTAATTGAAGGAGGATCATCAATGATGTCAGTATATACTGTACATGTTCAGGAAGGGAACTCCTTGCAACCAGTACCAAAACCTTCTCAAATATGTATTTACCAACTCAGTGATGTCACTTCAAAAGCAAGACAGGTCAGTCTGGTTTCCAAATGCCTCTGATCTTTGAACTGCTTGCTTTCTTCTGAGAGTGTCTAGACATCTAGAGTACCTTTAAAGAGAACATAGAAAAACAAAATAGTCAACCATACTATTCAAATCTATTATTAATATATACTACCGTTGAAAAGTTTGGGGTCACTTAGAAATGTCCTTGTTTTTTAAAGAAAAGCATTTTTTTTTACCATTAAAATAACATCAAATTGATCAGAAATATAGTGTAGACATTGTTCATGTTGTAAATGACTATTGTAGCTGGAAACGGCTGATTTTTAATGGAATATCTACATAGGCGTACGGAGGCCCATTATCCACAACCATCACTCCTGTGTTCCAATGGCACGTTGTGTTAGCTAATCCAAGTTTATCATTTTAAAATGCTAATTGATCATTAGAAAACCCATTTGCAATTACGTTCACACAGCTGAAAACTGTTGTCCTGATTAAAGATACAATAAAACTGGCCTTCTTTAGACTAGTTGCGTATCTGGAGCATCAGCATTTGTGGGTTCGATTACAGGCTCAAAACGGACAGAAACAAAGAACTTTCTTCTGAAACTCATCAGTCTATTCTTGATCTGAGAAATGAAGGCTATTCCATGCGAGAAATTACCAAGAAACTGAAGATCTCGTACAATGCTGTGTACTACTCCCTTCACAGAACAGCGCAAACTGTCTCTAACCAGAATAAAAAAAGAGGAGTGGGCGGCCCCGGTGAACAACTGAGCAAGAGGACAAGTACATTAGAGTGTCTAGTTTGAGAAACAGATGCCTCACAAGTCCTCAACTGGCAGCTTCATTAAATAGTACCCACAAAATACCAGTCTCAACATCAACAGCGAAGAGGCAACTCCGGGATGCTGGCCTTCTAGGCAGAGTTGTAAAGAAAAAGACAAATCTCAGACTGGCCAATAAAAAGAAAAGATTAAGATGGGCAAAAGAACACAGACACTGGAAAGAGGAAGATTGGAAAAAAGTGTTATGGACAGACAAATCTAAGTTTGAGGTGTTCGGATCACAAAGAAGAACATTCGTGAGATGCAGAAAAAATGAAAAGATGCTGGAGGAGTGCTTGACGCCATCTGTCAAGCACGGTGGAGGCAATGTGATGGTCTGGGGGTGCGTTGGTGGTGGTAAAGTGGGAGATTTGTACAGTGTAAATGGGATCCTGAAGAAGGAAGGCTATTACTACATTTTGCAACGCCATGCCATACCCTGTGGACGGCACTTAATTGGAGCCAATTTCCTCCTACTTTATTTATTTTTATTTTCTGTCACCTTTATTTAACGAGGTGGGCCAGTTGAGAACAAGTTCTCATTTACAACTGCGACCTGGCCAAGATAAAGCAAAGCGACAAAAACAACAGAGTTACACAAACAAACGCACAGTCAATAACACAATATAAAAATCTATGTACAGTGTGTGCAAATGTAGAAGATTAGGGAGGTAAGGCAATAAATAGGCCATAGAGGCGAAATAATTACAATTTAGCATTAACACCGGAGTGATAGATGTGCAGATAATGATGTGCAAGTAGAGATACTGGAGTGCAAAAGAGCAAAAAGATAAATAACAATATGGGGTATATGAGGTAGTTGGGTGTACTATTTACAAATGTACTGTACCTGTACACAGCCATCGGTAAGCTGCTCTGACAGCTGATGCTTAAAGTTAGTGAGGGAGATATAGGTCTCCAGCTTCAGTGATTTTTGCAATTCGTTACAGTCATTGGCAGCAGAGAACTGAAAGGAAAGGCGGCCAAAGAGGTGTTGGCTTTGGGGATGACCAGTGAGATATACCTGCGGGAGCGTGTGCTACGGGTGGGTGTTGTTATGGTGACCAGTGAGCTCAGATAAGGCGGGGCTTTACCTAGCAAAGACTTATTATAGATGACCTGGATCCAGTGGGTTTGGCGACGAATATGTAGCGAGGGCCAGCCAACGAGAGCATACAGGTCGCAGTGGTGGGTAGTGTATGGGGCTTTGGTGACAAAACAGATGGCACTGTGATAGACTGCATCCAATTTGCTGAGTAGAGTGTTGGAGGCTATTTTGTAAATGACATCGCCGAAGTCAAGGATCGGTAGGATAGTCAGTTTTACGAGGGTATGTTTGGCAGCATGAGTGAAGGAGGCTTTGTTGCAAAATAGGAAGCTGATTCTAGATTTAATTTTGGATTGGAGATGCTTAATGTGAGTCTGGAAGGAGAGTTTACAATCTCACCAGACACCTAGGTATTGTAGTTGTCCACATATTCTAAGGCAGAACCGTCCAGAGTAGTGATGCTAGTCGGGCAGGCGGTTGCGGGCAGAAATCGGTTGAAGAGCATGCATTTAGTTTTACTAGCATTTAAAAGCAGTTGGAGGCCACGGAAGGAGTGTTGTATGGCATTGAAGCTCGTTTGAAGATTTGTTAACACAGTGTCCAAAGGGCCAGATGTGGTGTCGTCTGGTAGAGGTGGATCAGAGAATCACCAGCAGCAAGATCGACATCATTGATATATACAGAGAAAAGAGTCGGCCCGAGAATTGAACCCTGTGGCACCCCCATAGAGACTGCCAGAGGTCCGGTCAACAGGCCCTCCTATTTGACACACTGAACTCTGAGAAGTAGTTGGTAATCCAGGCGAGGCAGTCATTTGAGAAACCAAGGCTATTGAGTCTGCCGATAAGAATGCAGTAATTGACAGAGTCGAAAGCCATGGCCATGTCCGGCTGCACAGTACTGTCTTTTATCGATGGCGGTTATGATATCGTTTAGGACCTTGAGCGTGGCTGAGGTGCACCCATGACCAGCTCGGAAACCAGATTGCATAGTGGAGAAGGTACGGTGGGATTCGAAATGGTCGGTGATCTGTTTGTTAACTTGGCTTTTGAAGATTTTAGAAAGGCAGGGCAGGATGGATATAGGTCTATAACAGTTTGGGTCTAGAGTCTCCCCCTTTAAAGAGGGGGATGACCGCGGCAGCTTTCCAATCTTTGGGGATCTCAGATGATACGAAAGAGGTTGAACAGGCTAGTAATAGGGGTTGCAACCATTTCGGCAGAATTTTAGAAAGAGAGGGTCCAGATTGTCTAGCCCAGCTGATTTGTAGGGATTCCGATTTTGCAGCAGGACAATGACCCAAAGCATCGCTCCAAACTATGCAAGAACTATTTATTTAATTGTTCTTTTCTCACCCATCTACACACAATACCCCATAATGTAACACAATATCAGGAAGGCATTCCTAATGTTTTGTTCACAGTGTGATAGATACTGTGTGTGTGTGTGTCTATCACACCATGTACAAAACATTAGGAACACATGCTCTTTCCATGACAAAGACTGACCAGGTGATCCCTTGAAGAGGAGGAGACCGGTTAAAGAAGGATTTTTTTTAGCCTTGAGACATGGATAGTGTATGTGTGCCATTCAGATTGTGAATGGGCAAGACAAAAGATTTAAGTGCCTTTGAACAGGGTATGGGATTAGGTGCCAGGCACACTGGTTTGAGTGCTTCAAGAACGGCAACGCTGCTGGGTTTTTCACACTCAACAGCTTCCCGTGTGTATCAAGAATGGTTCACCACCCAATGACATCCAGCCAACTTGACAACTGTGGGAAGCATTGGAGTCAACATGGGCCAGCATCCCTTTGGAATGCTTTCGACACCTTGTAGAGTCCATGCCCTGACGAATTGAGTTTGTTCTGAGGGCAAAAGGGGGTGCAACTCAATATTAAGGTGTTCCAAATGTTTTGTACACTCAGTGTAATGTAATATATATATATATATATATATACTTTGGATTGTTATTTCTTGATTTGATTATTTGTATTTGCAAGATATTCTACTGCACTGTTGGAGCTAGTAGCATAAGTATTTTGCTGCACCTGCTATAACACCTGCAAATATGTGTACGCGACCCATAAACTTTTATTTGATTCATTACCGATTCAGTATAGCCAATGAATCAGGCTAATGCATCACAGCAGGATCATCCAATTACAAAAAATCTATTAGCAATCTGATGAGGATAAAAACATGGTAGAGGTTTAGTAAAGAAGCATGCTTGGAAGAGAATGGAAGAGAACTTACCTTCCAGAAAAGCAAACTCATCTATGGCCTCGATTGCATTGTCTGTTAGTGGAAACAAAACAAAAAAAACAATAGTTAGGAACAACTAGTCAAAGGCTAGCCCAGGGGTAGGCAACCCTGTTCCTGGAGTAGGGTCTATGGTTGCCTACCCCTGGTCTAGCATAAGTGGCCACCAATCCTGGTCCTGTAGTGTTAGGCCTATACCTGATTCAACTTACCAAGGTCTTAGTGGTGAGGTAGAACAAAAGCCTGCACACCAACTCAAATACACACTTTTGCTGTAGCCCCAGACAAACACCTGATTCCTCTTGTCAACGAATCATCAAGCCCTCAATGAAATGAATGAGGTGTGTGTGCCCTACAATGAAAGTGTTTACTGTTGGTGGGAGTTGGTGTGCAGGCTTTTGTTCTACCTCAACACTAAGACCTCGATCAGTTGAATCAGGTATAGGCCTAATACGTGTTTAGTACTGGGATGGAACTAAAGTCTGCAAACCCTGTGGCTCTCCAGAACCAGGGGTTGGTAACCATTACACTAAGCAATAAGCATATAGTATATAGGATCAATGTTTGGTCTACATGTCCACTTGACATTACTAACCTAAATCTTTCCTCTGCAAAGTTTTCCTCTTTCCATGCTGGGCATACACCAGGGCATCTTTGGCAATCATCTCAACAAAGAGTTCCTGGAAGACATGAACTGAAGTTTAGTATAGAGTGAGTAACATCCAGGGATGTAGTGCTGCCGGAGCGCAAAGGAGCGGCGCTCCCTCACTTTTCAATTTTAGAATACATGGAGCAGGTAAAACTATTTCTGGAAAATTCATTCTTATGATTTCTAAATCAAATGATATTTAATTACCACTAAAATTCCATGAAAAATGATAGAATAATGACAAACCAAATAAATATGTATAGCAGCCTAGAGGTAAATGGTGGTTTCTTCCCTGTTATCTCTGACAGTGGCTAGAATTATTAACTATAGGCTGTGTGTGTGTACTGCAGAGACCCGTAGGAGGCTTGACCACTTTGGCCAATTAGAACTCAAGTCACTGTGCGTCTGCCTTGATGTTCATAAAACTCCACGAACCCCCTCTTGCGCAGTGGAACCCAGAACAATGTGTGACCACTTGTTTACAGAGACAGCGTCCTGCCGAGGACACCCAAACCAGAGTAGCCACCGCAAAGCCCAAGGAGCCTGACCCTCTCTGGAAGTTGCTAAATAATTGCTTGGCTATTGGTTGAGACGTAGGGCCCGTTCTAGCTTGGTATGTCAGGATGGGCAATTGGAAATGTGAATTGGGCCAAGTTGGAGGAAATAATGCATTTACAGAAATACAGGGTGTGGAGATCAGGGTGCCTTGTGAGAATTGGGAGGTGTGAACAACGTCTAGTATTAAGGAAGTCTCGAGGTATTGCTAGCTTGAGGTAGAGTATCTCATGATAAGCTGTAGACCACACTTCTACCGAGAGTTTTCATCTATATTATTCATAGCTGTCTATTTACCACCTCAAACCGATGCTGGCACTAAGACTGCACTCAACGAGCTGTATAAGGCCATAAGCAAACAAGAAAATGCTCATCCAGAAGCGGCGCTCCTATTGGCCGGGGACTTTAATGCAGGGAAACTTAAATCTGTTTTACGTCATTTCCATCAGCATGTCACATGTGCAACCAGAGGGGAGAATAATTCTAGACCACCTTTACTCCACACACACAGAGATGCATACAAAGCTCTCCCTCGCCCTCCATTTGGCAAATCTGACCATAATTCTATCCTCCCGATTCCTGCTTAGGAGCAAAAACTAAAGCAGGAAGTACCAGTGTCTCGCTCAATACAGAAGTGGTCAGATGACACGGATGCTACACTACAGGACTTTTTTGCTAGCACTGACTGGAATATGTTCTGGGAGTCATCCAATGGTATTGAGGAGTATACCACCTCAGTCACTGGCTTCATCAATAAGTGCATCGACGTCCCCCCCCCACAGTGACCGTACGTACCTATCCCAACCAGAAGCCATGGATGACAGGCAACATCCGCCCAAGTTAAAGGCTAGAGCTGCCGCTTTCAAAGAGTCGGACACTAATCCGGATTCTTATAAAAAAAATCCCGCTATGCCCTCTGACGAACCATCAAACAGGCAAAGCATCAATACAGGACTAAGATCAAATCGTACTACACAGGCTCTGACGCTCGTCGGATGAGGCAGGGCTTGCAAACTATTACAGACTACAAAGGGAAACCCGGCCGCGAGCTGCTCAGTGACGCAAGCCTGCCAGACAAGCTAAATACCTTTTATGCTTGCTTTGAGGCAAGCAACACTGAAGCATGCATGAGAGCACCAGCTGTTTCAGACGACTGTGTGATCACGCTCTCCGTAGCCGATGCGACCAAGACCTTTAAACAGGTCAACATTCACAAGGCCGCGGGCCAGACAGATTACCAGGACATGTACTCCGTGCATGCGCGGACCAACTGGCAAGTATCTTCGCTGACATTTTCATCCTCTCCCTATCCGAGTCTGTAATACCTACATGTTTTAAGCAGACCAACATAGTCCATGTGCCCAAGAAAGCGAAGGTAACCTGCCAAAATGACTACCGCCCCGTAGCACTCACGTCGGTAACCATGAAGGACTTTGAAAGGCTGGTCATGGCTCACCTCAACACCATCATCCCGGAAACCCTAGACCACTCCAATTTGCATACCGCCTCAACAGATCCACAGAGGACGCAATCTCAATCGCACTCCACACGGCCCTTTCCCACCTGGACAAAAAGAACACCTGCGTGAGAATGCTGTTCATTGACTACAGCTCAGTGTTCAAGACCATAGTGCCCATAAAGCTCACCACTAAGCTAAGGACCCTGGGACTAAACACCTCCCTCTGCAACTGGATCCTGGACTTCCTGATGGGTCACCCCCAGGTGGTAGGGGTAGGCAACATCTTCCACGCTGACCCTCAAAACGGGGGCCCCTAAGGGGTGTGTGCTTAGTCCCCTCCTGTACTCCTTGAACACCCACGACTGTGTGGCCAAGCACGACTCCAACACCATCATTAAGTTTGCTGATGACACAACAATGGTTGGCCTGATCACCAACAACGATGAGACAGCCTATAGGGAGGAGGTCAGAGACCTGGCAGTGTTGTGCCAGGAAAACAACCTCTCCCTCAACGTGAGCAAGACAAAGGAGCTGATCATGGACTACAGGAAAAGTAATCTCTGTATACCCATCGCAAGACCCACTGGTTAATGCTTATTTATAAAACCCTCTTAGGCCTCACTCCCCCCTATCTGAGATATCTACTGCAGCTCTCATCCTCCAGATACTTGACCCGTTCTGCCAGTCACATTCTGTTAAAGGTCCCCAAAGCACCCCTTGAATTTGCATACCGTCCCAATAGATCCAGACCATGCAATAGACATCGCACTGAACACTGCCCTAAGAGGAATGTCTATGTAAGAATACTGTTCATTGACTACAGCTCAGCCTTCAACACCATAGTACCTTCCAAGCTCATCATTAAGCTCAGAACCCTGGGTCTGAACACCGCCCTGTGCAACTGGGTCCTGGACTTCGACGGGCCACCCCCAGGTGGTGAAGGTAGGAAACAACACCTCTACTGCGCTGATCCTCAACATAGGGGCCCCACAAGGGTGCATGCTCAGCCCCCTCCTGTACTCTCTGTTCACCCATGACTATGTGGCCATGCACGCCTCCAATTCAATCGTCAAGTTTGCAGACGACAACAGTAGTAGACCTGATTACCAACAACGATGAGACAGCCTACAGGGGGGAGGTGAAGGCCCTGGCGGAGCGGTGCCAGAAAAATTACCTCTCCCTCAACAAAACAAAGGAGCTGATGGTGGATTCAGGAGACTGCAGAGGGAGCACGCTCCCATCCATGGGACCACAGTAAAGAAGGTGAAAAGCTTCAAGTTCCTCGGCTTACACGTCAATGACAATCAAATGGTCCACCCACACAGACAGTGTAGTGAAGAAGGCGCAACAGCGCCTCTTCAACCTCAAGAGGCTGAAGAAATTTGGCTAGGTCCCTTAGACCCTCACAAACTTTCACACATTGAGCGCATCCTGTCAGGCTGTAGAACTGCCTGGTACGGCAGCTACACAGCCTGAAACCGCTGGGCTCTCCAGATGATGGTGAGGTCTGCCCAACACATCACCAGGGGCACACTGCCTGCCGTCCAGGACACCTACAGCACCCGATGTCACAGGAAGGCCAAAAAGATCAAGGACATCAACCACCTGAGCCATGGCCTGTTCACCCTGCTATCATCCAGAAAGAGAGGTTAGTAAAGGTGCATCAAAACTGGGACTGAGAGACTTAAAAACAGCTTCTATCTCAAGGCCATCAGACTGTTAAATAGCCATCACTAGCAGGCCTCCACCCAGTATCCTGCACTGAACTTAATCACTGTCACTAGCCGGCTACCATCCAGTTACTCAACCCTGCACCTTAGAGGCTGTGCACTAAGTACATAGACATGGATTCACTGGTCACTTGAATAATGTTTACATACAGTTTTACTAATTTAATATGTATATACTGTATTCTAGTCAATGCCAATCCGACATTGCTCTCCCTAATATTTATTTATTTCTTAATTCCATTATTTTCCTTTTAGATGTGTGTATTGTTGTGAATTGTTAGATACTACTACACTGTTGGAACTACATACAAAGAAGCATTTCGCTACACCCGCAACAATAACTGCTAAATACGTGTATGTGACCATTAAAATTTGATGTAGGCTTACCCTGGCGTGACATTTTGATAACCATTTAAATCTCTCTCGGACAAGGTGACTTATCAATATATTCGGCTCTATTTACGCTCAGATTCAAAACTGCTAATTAGCATCAAAATAGACATCATGCAAAACTACAAATCCCTGCAAGCGCCACCACGTCATCGCTAACTGATCCCTTTGCTAACAGGTATTGTGTCAATAAAAAAAAGAATTGTCTATTTAAAGAAATGTAGCATATCTATTCACTACTACATCTAGCTAAGATTATATAGTTAATCCAGAGAATCTTAGTTTTACCTCAATTTGGCAGTCTTGTCCAGATCAACATCGCATTTGTAGTTCCTTATGATCACCAATTAGCATTTTATTTTTGGAAGGGTAAATACATACAAATATTTGTTAGGAGAGATTTACGCAGCTATGAAAACGTCGCGCCAGGGTAAGCCTACACGAAACACAGCCCTTATTTTAATTGTTTCCAAAATCCCCTATGGGAAAAATGAAAAACGGAAAAACGATAGGAACCATTTCCCTGTTTGACCTCTAGGTTTTATGGGTATTATGACATCCTGTGGTACTCAATTAACTAACTACAACAAGGACCATAAATCAGCTGGCTAGCTAGTTACATGGCATTAGTCCATGTTGACTGTAGGCTACCAAATATGAAAACAAACTATCATACTGGTAGCTACCCCACGTAATAGTTTTAACTTACTGTGGCTTTAGCTATGATAAACACAGACTCTTGACTGGCGAGGGACACGTCTGGGTCGGCTTTCATCAATGCCTTGATGCGGGATAGCGGTAACTTCGCGAGACGGTTCTGGGTAGCTCCTGCAACAGGCCCAGTTTGTTTGTTCTCTCCAGCCTCGTTCCCCCGTACCTCTTCCTCGCCTTCACATCGCTCTGGGTCCGACTCTGTGGGTCCCAAGGGGGCGACAGAGAGTGCAACATTTTCCGCCATTCTCTTGTAGCCACATACAGTTCGGAGCTAGCATGTGCTACTTTCCTAGCGTAGAAAATGGGTTCGAATTCGAGAATCACACATTCGAATGTCCCTCCCCTTTCATTCCCGCCAACTATTCCTTGTGTCTGATTGAAGAAATTGCCGACTTCATGAGGCGACGATTGTCTCGAACGGAAGCCAAACAATTGTTCACAACTCCTCAGCGCTCCTAAACGTTGTGAAACATTGACTACAGAACGCCCACGATGCTGAAAAGAAATCATGACAGATCATGACACTAATTAAGAACTTTATCATATCTGTTACATTCAATTGCCTTCTCTATTGCTGTAGAAATGTGAGCAAGTATTAATTGTTTGTAGATAGACCTGTCATAAATATTGAATTTGATTGGCCTACCTTTCAATAAAATGTGCAATGTTTATCGTTACATTATATTCACGTGATATAGAAAAGTGCTCCAGCTGCGTGTCCAGAGATTTAGTGCTGCCTTGTCTATATCAGTCTCTAATGGATATTAATACACGGTGATAATAGGATTGGCAGGGTGATGCCCTGAGGTTTAGTGATGGTGAGCCACTCCAGTCACACACACTATAATCTCTACTGCTGGACTTGAAGGATGAGGGATCCGCAACTACCAGGTAACACTTAAAACTATTATTTTGTGAGTAGTTAGTTATATGCGAAAGAGCATATAAAGTGCATATAAATAACTTTTTTGCTGTTGTTTATTTTAGATGCAGATGTGTTCATTACGCCAATATGGGTTGACATATAGTCTAATTGCATGTAGTCTACTTATTTAGGCCTTTAATTTGGTCCCAACAAATTTAGATAAAATACATAACATGTTCTATCAGATCAATAAGACAAAAGCAGTCATTTATTGTGCCCCATAACAATATGAGTTGCCATTTCTATAGGGCATTATGAAATGCTGTATGTAACTGCAATAGTAGAATAGAATCAAACAAATGAATCCAAATGGTGGTTTTAAATTGGAATTCTGTGCAAACCTCATTGCTTTTTACCTGGGAACTGCTGTTATTACATTCATTTCTGAATCAATGTACTGTATAAGGCAACAGCAAGGCAAAAAGAATGGCATGCATTTAATATTAGTGTATGTTTAAAAACATTACAGGTTACAGAGAAATTATAAGGAATTGTATTGCATCAGAATATATTATCACAAAGTTCAGGGGAACCAATCCAGTTGTAACTGATCATTGTGTTGTGTAACAGTTTAACCAGATAGCTTCTTGTAGCACAGCAAGAGAGTGCACTACTGTACCAGTGAGAAAAATTGGTTGAAAGATGTCTTTTCAACGTCTTTTAAACCAAAAATAAGTATTTTCAACATCTTGTGCTCTCCCTATACTGAGTGTTATCTATTGCATTTTCAGTTGTATTTTCAGAACAGAACTAACCTCCTAAACTGAGCTCTGTCTAATCCTGACCTGCATTGGGACTGTTTCCAAAGGGCAGAGCAACATCTTTGATGTGTCAGCATCCATTAAATATAAACCAGATTGAGATGACAAGTATATAGAGATGAGCTAAAGCTAAATGTATAAGTATATATACCCTTATCACTTTTAAAATGGTTCTGTGCTCATAAAGGGATAGTTCACCTAAATAACAAAATGACACATTGGTTTCCTTACCCTGTAAGCATTCTATAGACAAGGTATGACAGCAATCCATGTTTTGGTTTTGTTTCCTTTTCATGGTGGCCTACCAATATCAGCATTGTTCGCTCATCATGTCCAAATAATCCGAAAGTATATGAAATTGATTGTGAATGGGATTTGTGACAGGGAAGTTAAATCCAAAGCATGGATTGGTGTCATACCTTGTCCATAGACTGATTACAGGGTAAGGAAACCAATATGTAATTTAGTAATTTGGGTGAACATTTCCTTTAAGCCTGACTTGCCTAGTTAAATAAAGGTTAAATAAAAATAAAAAAGCCTGATGCACCTGTTGTCTTGGGCCGTCATGACTTTAATAGTATTTTCCAGTCTATTGTTTGAAGGCTACATTGGTTCATACCGTACGCTACATTACAGAACCATGGGATTCAGTCCCATCCTATTTTTACATTTAATTCACGTATTCATACTCTTTACAAGAGCAATGTCTTGGGATATCATGGATTAAACATTGTTAAAAAAAGTGCTTCAATGCCCAATTATTACTTTTGATTCAGTTTATTTCTCAAAGCAGTGTAGGAATGCACAATACAGTTATACTGTACATAAGATACTGTATAACACTATAATGGCCTGCCCAGGCCCAAAATGAGATCCTCTGCTCTGACCTTATTAGACCCAGGCCCCATTGGCTAATCCTACCAACTATTTATTATAGATGTTGGTGCTGACCTCACAGTCATATATCTCCATGACCCAACCTGACCTTATCTGTGCCCACAAAATAAATAATGTAGTGATGCTGTGTGTAAGGTCAATCCCCACCTCCTTTTATGCTTCGAGCTGATGATCTTCAGTTCAAGTACAAGGCCACATATCATTTAGGGGATAGTGCTTGATGTGCCATATATTGTAATCAGCAGTATGCACACATGCCAATCACTGCCTTTTCTCCTCTTACTAGACAGTTTAGTTTAGTTTATTAATACGACCATTTTAAAAAAATAAGCACACATAAAACTTGGAAAAAGCCGTACATGCACATGAGTAAAATCCTTGAGGATAACACAATAAAGTCTGGGACTTATTTCCATTGTTAAATGCATTGCTCTTTATGTCGTTTTCCTTTCGATTTGTAAATCGTTCATTATTGATTGATTTACTGTATCTGAGGGACTGAATTATTTGTTTCGCTGGGATAAAAAACTAAACAGATCCATGTATTTGACCATAGGGAGTTCTTAGAGTCAATACTGCTGTGCTATTTCCTAGTGTCGCTGTCTCCAATATGCACTAGTAAGAATAGTCAATGTCACTTAAAGCTGTTAAGATGATTATTTAGCTGGCCGGACATTCCGTTCAAGTCAACAGGAGTCTCCTGCATGGAGATTAGTGTGAGCCAATCTCATTATGACTGTCCTGCAGACTGCACATTTACCCAGAGGTAATGGTGGAGCTCCACGTCTGCAATTAAATCACCTTTTGTAACGATGACCTAAAAGACATATTGACGGCTATTATGAATCCTTAAGGCCAGTCAGAGCATCAGCAGAGCCGTGCCCCAAGCCTCTAACAAAGAATGCCAGATAGAGAGAGTTATAATATGTAACAGTTTGAATCGATGATCCTTTGTATCAATGCTCAATGATCCATTTGATCCAATAGGAGCTAACAGGAATAAGAAAGACGGGTAAGTCATTTGTATCAATGCATGATAGAAGGGAGCAGTAGAATATTTAAGAAGTTGTGTGATGTTATTTTATGTGAATAGAGCTAACTGGAGAGGCCAGAGAACATCTACCCCCAATAGTCCCAAATCGGAATCCCTGCCATTGAACACAGGGAACCTCACACAAATTAAAATCTCACCTGTAATTCATTTTTTTTCTTTGTGTCTTTTAGGACTCAAATCCAGACTAGCATGGCCGAAACGCAAGGACAAGGAAGATAAGAAAGCCAAGCCAAGTGAGACGAGTGTAACGCCATTGGACAAAACACCCAAAGTCCTTTCAACCCGTCCTATTATACCAGAACTGACCCCAGAACAGAGGATGAGGCAGACACCGTTTGAGAGGGTGCTTTATGACATGAACCATGACCAGAGGGTAGTCAACGACCTCATACTGGGCCGGAGGATCTCCTTCTACGAGCTCAGGGGGGAAATAGGGTGTGGGAACTTCTCCCACGTTAGATTGGGTATCCATGCTCTGACTAAAGGTAAGGAGGGATTTATTTGTTTGTCATCTTTTCAGTAGTTAGTTAAAATTATTAATTGGTTAATTCATTAATCTAGTCAAGCCTGACTGGTACAGTAACCAGAGTGAGAGTTGAGCAATACACTGTACCTCGTCTCCAATGATATAATCATATGTTCCATTCAGTACACCAGCTGATGCCACTTTGGAAAATGTAACAAAATGGACATTACAGTTCCTACTCAATGGTTGGGACCTGGCAGTATGAAGATATAGCTCTCTAACACATTCCTACTGACTGGTTCCCTCTGAGCTGACCCTGTCTCTAGCCTCCCCTGCCTGCCACACAGACTCTGTCTCCAGGGGGGTATTATAACAGGGTGAATACTGATGCCAGAAGACAAGGGGTGGTCACCTGAACTAAGCACCTCCTGATCGCCTCAGATTCCCCCTCACCCCCTGTGGTGAATTCATGTTTTATACAGCTCTGTTTAATTTCTGTAGCGGGCAGTTAGAGATCCCTGCAGGGAAATAACACAGGAGAGATGGCGAGATGGGGGGTGGGGAAAAGGAGAGGTCTTCATTTACCCTCACATTCTCCTCTCAGGCACATGTTTCACTGGACGTTATATAATTTGGTGAAACTTCAAATTAAATTACACCAGTTGCCATGTCTCATCACCCTTCCTGCTCTCTTATCATTTCTGTATTGATTTCTCCCTCTCCCCCCTTCTCTCTCTGTGTCTTTCTCTCTCTCACTCCCTCCCTCAGAGAGGGTCGCAATCAAGATTTTGGATAAGCTTCGGCTGGACAAGAAGTCTCAGTCCCTGTTTGCCACAGAGATCAGCTGTATGGAGAAGCTGTCCCACCCTAACATTGTTCGTCTCTATGAGGTGATTGAGACCACCAAGCGCCTGTACCTGGTGATGGAGTACGGTAGTGGAGGAGACCTCTACTCACGTATCACCAACCGGGGGCGTCTGTCTGACCTGGAGACCAAGCTCATCTTTGCCCAGATTATCTCTGCCATCAAACACATGGTGAGCTATAGCCAGTCAAAGCATTGAACAGTAGACGGGCACAGATGTCAATTCGACTCTGTGATTAAGGCAGCTTCCTAACTTGAGGATTGGATGCATAACTTTTGCATAAATCATGCATTGTCTATGGCCAGGATTTGGCAGAATGTATCCAATTATTGTAGGCTATTCTTGCTTGATTGATTCAGAGAGCACATCGTCATTTTGTAACAACATCCAACTAACGTACCCCCACCCTACCCCTTTTTGTTATAATTTCAGCATGACAACAACATCGTCCACCGAGACCTGAAAGCAGAGAACATCTTCTACACCACCAGCTACTGCATCAAGGTGGGAGACCTTGGCTTCAGTATCGTGAGTGCTCCATCTGAAGTCCTCACCACGTTCTGTGGCTCCCCACCCTACGCCGCTCCAGAGCTCTTCAAAGACAAAGGCTACGTGGGTCGTTACGTGGACATCTGGGCCTTGGGAATCCTGCTCTACTTCATGGTCACCGCCACCATGCCTTTCCACGCCGACAACCTTGGTCGTTTGAAGCGCTGTATCATGCAGGGAGCCTACGCCTTCCCTGACTATGTACCCAACCCCTGCCAACTGGCCATAAAGGGCATGCTGAGGTCCTTGCCCGCCGACCGTGACTCCATCTCCCTGATAATGACCAGCACGTGGCTGAAGAGCATTGAGTACCCTCGGGCGTACGCCCCCCTGCCCCAAACACCCTTTCACCTGGCTGAGACTTCCCAGGCCCTGTGTGTGGAGGAGCAGGAGGTGAAGTCGGCCCTGTCGGATCTGGGCATCAAGGGAGTCCACCTGCAGAACAACACCTATACAGACAATCGCAGCCCCCTGACGGGGACGTACCGTATCCTCCTCCACCGCGTCCAGAAGAGGAGGTCTGTGGAGGCGGTGGGATACGCAGCCCTTTACCCTGAGGACTTTGGCAGTAAGAACGGCAGGACGACCACTGCTGTTATGGACAAGCACAACCCTACCAGTGTCTGTGTTATCCTATAGACCAGGGATTTTGCAACAGTTTTTGAACCAGGGACTGGAAAATTATGGATCTTCTCTTTGGATTAAAACAAACAATTTTGGTGGGCCACTTATATTGAAATTGAACACTTGAGAAGTGAAGTTCTCCCATAACTATGAACTATCTGAGGGACCTGTCAGCATCATCTCAGGAACCAGTGCTGCTCCATGGACCTCCATGGAGGTTGAGAAATAATGCTACAGAGTCTGGCCTCCTGTATAGCCAGGCTCCACCAGAAGAGAATCACAAGACAAACACACACGCACGCACACACAGACACCACAAACGCACACACACATACACACGCACAGACACACACGCACAGACACACAGGCACAGACACACACGCACACACCACATACACACACTACACTCACGGATCTGTTGTCGCTTATTCATCGCAGTACAGATGATGGATAGATAAATAGCACCATCTTGTGCTCCTATTAATCATTACATTTCAGTACTCCTAAGAAATCTGTGACAGAAAGATACAATGGTGAAAAGGTTAAGATTTCAGGGTTGTACTGTAAAGTACATTAATTATATTGAAGCTTTATGTACTAACAAGGCTACAGTAATTGACTTCAGCTTGTTGTGACGTTACATCACTCAATAGGTCTATGTTTTGTACAATTGGCTTACAGCGAGAGACAAAGGATTAATAATGCTATCAGCATCAGCATCTTCCAAGCCTACTTAGTCCTGTGCTTCGTCAAAATATAACCGGGGTTGTGCTCGTGGAAGGACATGGCTAATTTGTCTTAGCTGTGATACAGGAAAAGTGCTTTGTTCAGATATTAATTGTAAGGGAGTCGAGCACGAAGCACTGGCCAATGCCCTGATATTTGAATTACAATACTTAGGTTTATCCTCAAACACTTGTATGCCTTCAACATTAATGTAAATATAACGAATATAATCTTTAGGTAAATATATTGTAAATAAGATGCTCTATTGACAAGTACATTGTAAAATTTGTAAAACATAGATGTTTTGTGCACAGATCTTTATTTTGGCTATTCAGTGGCTTGGAAGTGCAATGTTTTGTCTGAAGATGAACATCTTTATTATGATATAATGTAATTAAACTGCAGTTACACATTGCTGATGTAGATATTTATGTACAATCATTTTATAAATGCTTTACTGATATACTTTATGTGGATTAAGTATATCACTAAAGTATTTATAAAATGTTAATAAATATTATTTGCCATTGGATGTGCCCATTAATGCTCAAAAGAAATGTCATTTGAATATGAGCCTGACTTGAGTAAAAAAAAAAATATTGCATTGTGTATTGCTATGCCATTTAAATAATACAAAATAAATAAAACATACACATCAAGACAAATTCATTAAAAAAATGATAATAATCGATCACCTCTTGTGAGTTCAGGGGGCATCCCTGGTGCTAGTAACAGTGGAAAGGCCTTTAGGGAAGACTGACAAGTTTACATTGTGAGTATCCCCTGAGTGGAAATCTTATGAGTAGCATTTGAATGTCATCTGTGTACTTGAAGCACATATTTGTTCATTTTTTACATCATGGACATCACAGAACCTCAACATCTTACAGAAAATAGATACTATGAAAAATACTATGAAAGTATAAAACTTCCAAAGCCTTTTTAGAGGTTTTGCAGGTTCTTATGAGGTCACTCATAAAAATCAGGACGGTTGGATTGTATAAACATTAGCAGTTTTTCTAACTGCCCTCCCATCTTACTCAACATACATTTCCCCTGAAGCTATTACCACCTCTATGATCCAAGCAGTGATAAAAGTGTCAGCACTTTTCCTTATCTCTCATTATTGTGTGCCAGTTTCTTACAGTTTGTACATGTACCTGTTCTGTTCCTCTCCATTGATTGGCAGTCTGGCAGGGCAATATATTTTGCAATAATGAGATGAACCCCAGTCATGCCTTTGTTAATAAGGATCCGCCCCTTTAAAAAAAATGTTTTGCCTAAAATTACATACCCAAATGTAACTGCTTGTAGCTCAGGACCTGAAGCAAGGATATGCATATTCTTGATACCATTTGAAAGGAAATACTTTGAAGTTTGTGGAAATGTTAAATTAATGTAGGAGAATATAACACATTAGATCTGGTAAAAGATAATTCAAAGAAAAAAACGTTTTTTTTGTATTTTTTGTACCATCAACTTTGAAATGCAAGATAAAGGCCATAATGTATTATTCCAGCCCAGGCATAATTGAGATTCTGGCCACTAGATGGCAGCAGTGTATGCGCAAAGTTTTATACTGATGCAATGAACCATTGCATTTCTTTTCAAAATGTTGTACCAAGACTGCCCAAATGTACCTAATTGGTTAATTAATACATTTTCAAGTTCATAACTGTGCACTCTTCTCAAACAATAGCATGCTATTATTTCACTGTAACAGCTACTGTAAATTGGACAGTGCAGTTAGATTAACAAGAATTTAAGCTTTCTGCCAATATCAGATATGTCTATGTCGTGGGAAGTGTTCTTGTTACTTACAACCTCACGCTAATCACATTAGCCTAGTTAGCTCAACCGTCACGCGGGGGACCCACCGATCCTGTAGAGGTTTTAAGACAAGCATGTGAGTACAAAATGATGGAGAGACAAACTATCAAATTATCTCCAAGCTGGTGCCTAAGTGGAGTCCTGACTTAATCACTTTGAATGTATACTTTTTTTTAGGCTATTGCTAAATAAGTCTGAAACATTGCTTTTCCTTTTGTCTTCGAGGGTGCAGGCTAATTCTTTCAAATGAAAGGACAATAATAAATCATGTTTCTGAATGGAGCATTTTGGTGATAAGGGGTAACTAATCACATCCATTATCCAGTGTGATGTTTGGAATGGTCTGTTTGTTGTGGTTCTGGGTAGCTTTATGTCTTAGCTGAGTCAATAACCTGAGGTGATGCCGAAGGTTGTTGTGTGTGGTTGCTACTTTAATGTATTGTCTTTCAATGAATGACACATGATTCCTTCTACAGTTGAACAGTTCCCTCCGCTGAATATCATAATGAAGTGTTGAAAGCCTGTGCTGAAGGTTTGTGGAACTTGTGTGTCTACTGTTCACACTTCATTTCACAATTACCCAATTCATTTCAGCTTTACCTCAAGATTTCTGATTGGAATGAGAGTTCGGTATCTGCAAAAACATGTTGAGTGGATAATAATTTCAGCAAGAATGTAATAAGAAGCTAATTCTCTCTGTGCTTACACATAGATGGGGGCAGGGTAGCCTAGTGGTTAGAGCGTTGGACTAGTAACCGAAAGGTTGCAAGTTCAAATCCCCAAGGTACAAATCTGTCATTCTGCCCCTGTCATTGAAAATAAGAATTTGTTCTTAACTGACTTGTCTAGTTAAATAAAGGTAAACAAATGATAATTTTCTTAGTATTTCATTCCAACCATGCATCTTTGAAATAAAGAAAAACAAACTTCTATGAACTGAGTACTGAGTCACTAGTGAATGTCTGCTCAAATTCAAATGTTGACCTGTTTCCTTTTGGCATTGCAACAGCATACTTTCAGATTAATCACTTGTTATTCTCTTCCTCTCAAGTGAGACTGTTGAGAAATATGAGGTATGGGCCAAAAACAAGTTTATAGATAGTTTATAGTCTCACAGTGCTCCTGGAAAATACAAAGAAGTCAGTGTTCTGGAACATTGATCACAGTCCATGTTCTTCATATTGCATTGTATTGACAGTTGTATTGACAGTTGTATGCCTTGTTCACTGGAAGTTGGGTATGTGGCTTATAGTTCAGAAGCAGCCATTCAGATGTCTGAGATTGATTGAATACATTACTCTTGAACCCTGATAGAACATCTTTGAGTGTAATTTCATTGTAGTAGTTCAGTGGCTGTATAGCAATAGTGTTAAATCAACATTAATAAGAGGAATAGGCCACTAGTAGCGATGAAAGAGATACTGTGTGTGTCCTTGGAAAGAAACAGAGGCAAACCAATTAGACAGGGTTGGATTTATATCTCATTGTGTAGTCTCAGAGATCTTCTCATGGGAACCTTGTCCTCTGCAGCATATTGGAGCCTCCCTGTCACACTCCACTGAGGGCAGGGACAGGATGTGATACAAAGAGAGATTTATCCTGGGGCATTACACTTGCCTTAACTGTAGCAAGAATGAACATGTATAAACTGTGATTGATTCTCTGCCCATCATACTGTATCACATTTCAGGTAGAAATGTGGCATTACAAGTGATAAGCTTCAGAGAGCTGAAGTTCTGTGTCGGTAAATGCTGAAGGCAATGAGAGGAGTGAAAGCTTTTTTTTTCAAATGAAACGTGTGCAGTATAAAGAGTTAATGTATAGAGTGTAATGATCTGTCCTTGGAATCATACAATTAAAAAGGATGAATATGAAGACAACTGTGGGGAAGATGGTTAATATGGACATCATGAAAATATGTCTTTCTATTAATATATATTCTTAGTTAGTTTTATGTATTTCCTATTGACATATGCATTGATATTTCTGAGATGTATCAACATTTTGTACTTTATTACATTTTTATTACAAATGTGAACTTATACAAATAATGTTTTGACATAGTAGTGATTGAAATCAAAATAGAAATTGTAGCTTTATATAAAAGTTTAGTGGTCAGGGGCCCTATAGGCAGCATGTAGTCTACGTATAGGCAGAGGCAGCACAGCACACACACAATAATGCTAAGCTGCCAAGTGGCTCATTACTAGCAGGCACCATTCATGGTTAGTCATCTAATGCTAACAGTGAATACAGTAATACAGTATAGTTGTCTTGCTATGCTACTGGATTGCCACCTTAACATTGGAACCTCAGGTATTCTCACAGAAGCATGTGATATAAACTCATTAAGCCAAACTGTAATATAATGAGTAATATAATGATGAAGCTCACATTCTACTTACAGGATGATATGTCATATATTTGCCCACACATTTCACTTGACATATGGAAATTGGCATACACTGGTTAAAAGACTCTCCAACGAAGCAGCAGCTCAACTACATCCCCTCATTCTCTTTTCTCAGGAAGCTATTGATACAAAAAAGCCATAATTAGATAGTGTAAACTTGTCAAACGCAGAAACATTTCTAAAATGATTAGTTAAGAGTGAGAGTTGTACCTAGTTGCTTTGCTGCTTATCAACAACAGTCATCAGATTCTGTACCCACTTCTGGCTGGGATTGGCACAAACAGTCTTCTGTTTCTTCAGCATGAACCTACAGATATGAGACACGTGGTGGGATAAAAAGTGTTTGTTTTCCGTTAGACACTCAGACTCAGTATTGTTTTTTATATTCACATTCTACGAGGAGAAAAAAAGGAAATCAGAATATGTAGAAAAATACAAAATGTCTCTGTCAAAAAGCCTTCTTGGCATCCATTGCAGGCAACTGGAGGATTTGTTCTACCTTACCAGTGTCTCAATGATTAACTGACTGTGTAGCTTTGTTGTTCTTTGGGGAGTGAGGACTTAGTGACAGAAGATGAGGAGGTGTTCTAACACACTCACACAACAGCCTTGATGTTGCAGTCGCCATCTGTTTCCTGTATCCTGTAGCTCATCACGTTCCTCTTGGTGTTCTTCTTCAGGCCAGCAACGTGCTTCAGACAGCAGTTCCCATAAGAGCCTGACAACAACCAGGGGGAAAGGAAATGGTTACTATTATACTCCTTTTGTGCTTACATTTCAATGTAATAAATTATAATGTACTAACATCACAGGAGGTTGGTGGCACTTTAATTGGGGAGGACGGGCTCGTGGTAGTGGCTGGTGCGGAATGAGTGGAATGGTATCAAATACATCAAACACATGGTTTGATGCCATTCCATTTGCTCCATTCCAGCTATTCCAATGAGTTGTCCTCTCCTCAGCCGCCTCCACTGACTGACATTTCAGTTACACATGGTTTGAAATGTGCAGTTGAAGTTGCGAAATAGTACAGTGTGATCATTTTCTAAGAATGTTTTTTTGAGTAAATGTATTGCGTGTATTGTGTATGTATTGTGTGCAAGAGAAGACATATCACCAGGACTATTCATATTCACAATTTCTAATAAAGCGAATATGAGAACTGCCTGTAAGTGCAGCATAAGCCATGTATATAACTATTGAAATGGTTGTGAAATCTAGTGCCAGGTGATTTGAGACAATGTTTTGAAAGGAGCGGATCACAGAGACAAACATCAGTCTGTGTAAAATTGTCTGGTAAAAAAAATATTTGGAGCCGACAGATCTTTCTCTTCTGGACAAAGTATGGATCAGTTGAAGCTTGTAAAAAAAAAAAAAAACATTATTTTGAAATAACTGACTTTGTGCAGGATAATGCTCTCCATTATGAGAGCTTACCACTCTATCTGCAACAAGTTATTAGTGTACAGAATGTGGAGTGGCTATAAGTAAAGTTGATTTTTCAACAATACCTTCATTACAAGAACAAATCAGGACAAACAATAGGTTTTAACTGTTACACCAATTACAGGGAACATAAGCTTCAGAATAATTCGTCTATAGAATGTACAGTACAGTAAATGTAATTGTGCCTACCTTGAGCCATGCTGAGGTACATGCATGCCAGGAGAAGGAGAAAGAACAGAGCCTGGAACTTCATGGTGTCACTGCTTCTATGGTCCACTGTAAGAACAGGACAGGATGTAAAGCCTGAGAAACGTTCTCTTTTTAATACCACCACACTGTCAACGGGATGTTTTCCTGATAGGGCCACCCCATTTACCATACTGGTATGTTTGTTTCCCAGACCCCAATCCTGACCTCTTGATTTCAAACACTTGGATGTGTGTAGCTGTTTTGTGCAGCTATGTTGGGTTTGGCAGAAGCTCTGACTATGTTCTAATAAAAGTTAACAGCATGCATACATCAGATTAACCATAACCTCTGTCTCTTAAAACAGCTGCATCAACTTGTTTCTTTTACCACTTAGAAATGCAAAAGTGCAGAATGCTTACAGCATAGGCTAAAAGTTAGTTAAATATGAATTAAGAATCAGGCAAACATATAAACAAGCATTAGGTCAGCATATATATATATATACACACAAGCCTACCAACAAAGCAGAACATGTCGCAAATAAGCTTCTCAAAACACAAAATATCCTTGAAGAAATTACCTGTCTTCTCTGTCTTGTTGAGTTCCCTACTGATTTATACAGTAGCTGCCATTTGATACCTTCTTCACCCCTCCACCAACCCTGTTCTCTTAATCAGCCACACCTCCTCTCGCATGACAACTAGTAGTACAGTATGTTTTACAATTGCTGGGAAGAGGTAGAATTTGAACAACTTGAGCATCACAATCAAATGCCACTGCAATGCTTTCCTTGGCTTAAGTCCAGTGAAAAGATGAGTGACAAACTGTTGAAGACCCTCACAAACTTCTAAAGATGCACCATTGAGAGCATGCTGTCGGGCTGTATCACCGCCTGGTACGGTAATTGGACCGTCCGCAACTGTAGGGCTCTCCAGAGGGTGGTGCGGTCAGCGCAATGATTCACCAGGGGCACACTGCCTGCCCTCCAGGACATCTACAGCACCCAGTGTCACAGGAAGGCCAAGAAGATCATCAAGGACTTCAGCCACCCGAGCCACGGCCTGTTCACCCCGCTACCATCTAGATGGTGACGACAGTACAGATGCATCAAAGTTGGGATCAAAAGACTGATACACAGCTTCTATCTCCAGGCCAACAGAATGTTTAATAGTCACCACTAGCCGGCCTCCGCCTAGTATCCTGCCCTGAACCTTAGTCAGTATTACTAGCCAGCATCCCTGTGGAATGCTTTCGACACCTTGTAGAGTCCATGCCCCGACAAATTGAGGCTGTTCTGAGGGCAAAAGACCACTCAATATTAGGAAGGTGTTCCTAATGTTTGTACACTCAGTGTATATATTTACATTCTGGATTTTGACATTGCTCATTATGATATTTCATTTATATGTCTTTCTTTTCATTTTTGGGATTTGTGTGTATTGTTTTGTATTGTTAGGTATTACTGCACTGTTGGAGCTAGAAACATAAGCATTTAGCTGTAAATAAGCATTTAGCTGCACCTGTGATAACATCTGCAAAATATCTGTACTCAACCATAATTTTTAAATGTTTTATGTGATTATGTTTTTTGGGAGGGCTTCCATTTCCCTGAGGCCCCTCATTGCAATTGGAGAAGGATCTAAGGTACAAGGAGCCAGGCCAGCAATCAGTGTACAGGACCAGAGTTTGTTTTAGTCATTTATTAACTGTAAAAATCAACTACATCCTTAGAATTAAGAAAATGTGGACCACACGCAGACTCCTTAATATCTTTTGTATAACAGCAATGAAAACACTGTCTGGAAACCCACTGTCTGCAATTGATTGAATATCAGCCTGTGTGTTTATGTAAGATTCAATACCTGATTTTGACACAAGCAATTATGTTAAAAGTAGCGTCCATTGTTGTTGAAGCTATAAGAGGACGGGCTAATTTTAATGGCTGGAATAGAATAAATGGAATGGATTCAAACATGTGGTTTCCATATGTTTTATGTGTTTGATACTGTTCCATTAATTCTATTCCAGTCATTACAATGAGCCCACCAGCCTCCTCTGATTTAACAATACATAAGGGCTGAGACAAGAAAATAATATTTAGGATGTCTTGGGTGGCAGTTTTTTTGTTGTGTTGGTCATTGCTTAGTAAAATTAATTTGCTAGGAACTTGCAAAGACTTGCATTATGTTCTGAAATGTAATTGTCCCATCAGTCTGAATTTAAATGATTACACCCTTTTAGTTTTGAGACCATTTTCCTTGTAAAAAGAAAACTCTTGCCATACTAGCCACTATGTGACATCCCTGAACTTGATTCATATTAGATTTGTATAGCATCCCCAAAGTCAATTGGGCAGTTGGGAAAATACTTGTACCTCCCATTTGGCAAAGTGTTATTGAGACCAGATGGTATCAGTCAACATAATACAAGTGTAAATATCTTCAAATCAACTTGAAAATGTGACTTACTTTGATAGTTTTAAGATCTAATTCTCCCAGGCTTTTTATCTACTTATCCTCAACAATTTGATTCTATGATCCATTTGTATCCATTGAAAAGTTAACACTTTACATATTTTGAAAGTAGTGACAGATATCAAACAAACAATCATCACACTGGGAAGGAAATATGTTGCCATTAAAATAATGTTGTTGGTATCCTTTGGCCAAAAAATTATGCCCTAATGGCCCTTGAAACTTTAAAAGCTATGCAATATACAATTACGTAAAATGAGAGAAAAGAGATGCCCATGAATAATTTACTTCCATTTGACATATTACTCAACAATGTCTCAGGAAGAACATTTCCAAGAACATGGTGTATTTAAAAAAAATTGTTTACCCCATCTCAAACTGGCAGTAACTGGAGGAGGTGAGTTTCTGTTTATTGTGAAACCAAATGTTATGTAAAAAACTGCCAAAGAAATTATGTTGAAAATGTTTAGATAAAACGTAACGTGATCTTGTTACGCTTTTACAATAAAATATTAAATCTTCTTGTCAAAACTAAAGGGGTCACAATCAAGAAACAAAAGCCTTACAGTCATGATTGATAGAATTTCCTGTAAGATGTACTGCACTTTAGAAGCATAAGCATGCTTGGTATTAATCCCAAAGGAAAAAAATACCTAAAATGTATTCTGTTTCTTCTTTCACTGCAGGATAAGATATATTTAGAAAATTAAGCCTGTATAGGCTACTTTTCACTTACGTGGTTGTGACCATAGAAATAAGAATGACCTTGTGTTTTATTATAGGCTGTGTTCTATTTTAAACATGACAGCTCTACACAAAAATACATGTATTTGTTTTATGTTCATTGCTTGGATAAAAAGCACATAATTATCCTGTGAAGGCTGATGAGGACTAGCCTGACTGACACGACTCGTAGCAGGAGGACTTCGAGTTAGGTCGAGGACAGGCCTAGGTTAGAATAATATCCTTATAGCATAGCCTACTATTAGCCCAACCAGCCGAAAGATGGCGCTATAGCTCCTTTTACGTCGTTTCTCGTTTTCCGTCAGATTAATGTATTCAGCTGGTAATTTACTAGTGTCTCTAGTGGACCGTCTCGTAAATAAAACATCCTCCATTCAAACTGCAAAGGCGTCAGTTTCCTCCTTAACTCGATCTAATGGCTCGTCGGTGGAGAAAAAAACGGGGGAAATATATTTACTACTGTCTTATTGAAACAAAAAAATGCACAATTATCACGCACACTTGGCTCTTGTAATGATGTTTACGTCATCTTGGTTGGGTATTTATTTAAATGTTGTCGTTATAAAAAATAATATTATACCGGGATTCATGACCAATGCTTTCTGTTTTATAGTTATAACAAATGCACTCCACGAATACAATTTATTCAACACTTATGTTTTATTTTACACATATAACCACATAAGAGGTCCCGTGACCAAAACGTGCCCCAGCCCATGGAAATCAAATGCCCGTGCAAACGGATTCGTTCTGGGCGCCGGCTCTGAAGCAAATCAGCAATCTGTTCGCTAGCTAACCCGACCTGTGTCGATTTACAGTTTGCTGGTCCAATCAGAGGCCCTAGTCTGCATTTGAACGCGGCACGTGTATAACTACAATCAGTTAGCAAGTCTGACGTTTCCTAGTTTCGACTAGCACATCAACGCGGCTACTGTGCCACAAAATGAGTGACAAAACCTGGACAGATATTTTCCAAGTCATAAGTCAAAGTAGAGTCACGAGGCTCCAAGTCAATGCGCTAGTTGGAACTAGGAATTGCTTAAGTGTCCGATTTACTAACTGGTTGTAGTTCTAGGCTACACACGCCGTGTTCAACAATTCAGAAAGTTGCACATTTTCCAATGTCCTAGTTCCGACTATAATGTGAACTCGGCACAAGTCAAAACGTCTCTATATCACAACCGTCCATGATTGGGAATCCCATAAGGCGGACACAATTGTCCCCGCGTCGTCCGGGTTTGGCCGATGTAGGCCGTCATTGTAAATAAGAATGTGTTCTTAACTGACTTGCCTAGTTAAAAATAAACATCCCACAACATTGAAAGTCTTGAACGCGCCTAAAACAGCTCGTCATACAAGTCAGATGAGCAAAGTCATATGACCTAGTGCCAGTTAACGGAAGCAGAGGAAAACAAAGCACCACTCAGCTGCGGTAGCGTATAACGTTTATCTGTTGATTTTACGATTAGTTAATTGAACTAACTATTGTTAAGACGCAGCCATGTAGCAAGCTGATTTACCGTAAATGAATATGGCACATTGCTGTTGTAAGTCTGGCTTTATATGGCAGCATATGTTACCTAGCTAATGCAGATAATTTGGTCAGCAGTGCTTCTCATCTGTTCCTCTTTTGCACTTTTAGAGTTCAGCAAAGCCCGTGCCCTGAAGATGGCAGATAATAACTTTCTTTCAGTCTTGGTCATAACACTCTGTACGGTCATTACATGTGGTGAGTTTGCCCTTGTTCAACCAACAAGCTCTGATTTTAATAGCTGGTAATCTTGCAGCGTTCAAAACAACTGGTAAATCGGGATTAATCGGTCATCCAACTCGGGAACTCATGCTGCGTTCGCATGCTAGTCAGAACTAGGAAACTCGGAAATGTAGTTCAAATCAAATTACATTTATTTATATAGCCCTTCTTACATCAGCTGATATCTCAAAGTGCTGTACAGAAACCCAGCCTAAAACCCCAAACAGCAAGCAATGCAGGTGTAGAAGCACGGTGGCTAGGAAAAACTCCCTAGAAAGGCCAAAACCTAGAGAGGAACCAGGCTATGAGGGGTGGCCAGTCCTCTTCTGGCTGTGCCGGGTGGAGATTATAACAGCACATGGCCAAGATGTTCAAATGTTCCTAAATGACCAGCATGGTCAAATAATAATAATCATAGTAGTTGTCAAGGGTGCAACAAGTCAGCAACTCAAGAGTAAGTGTCAGTTGGCTTTTTCATAGCCGATCTTTGAGAGTATCTCTACCGCTCCCGCTGTCTCTAGAGAGTTGAAAACAGCAGGTCTGGGACAGGTAGCACGTCTGGTGAACAGGTCAGGGTTCCAGCAGGTCTGGGACAGGTAGCACGTCCAGTGAACAGGTCAGGGTTCCATAGCCGCAGGCAGAACAGTTGAAACTGGAGCAGCAGCATGGCCAGGTGGACTGGAGACAGCAAGGAGTCATCATGCCAGGTAGTCCTGAGGCATGGTCCTAGGGCTCAGGTCCTCCGAAAGAGAGAATAAGAGAGAGCATATTTAAATTCACACAGGACACCGGATAAGACAAGAGAAATACTCCGGATGTAACAGACTGACCCTAGCCCCCCGACACATAAACTACTGCAGCATAAATACTGGAGGCTGAGACAGGAGGGGTCAGGAGACACTGGCCCCATCCGATGAAACCACTAGTAAGTTGAACGCTGTATAACTACAATCAGTTAGCAAGTTGGACATTTCCGAGTTTCCTAGTTCCAACTAGGATGTGAGCGCTGTAAAACAACTTAACTCAAGGTCAAATCATGACGTCAGTGATCTTCAGGTCAGAAAATCGAGTTGGAATTCTTGTTTGTATGACCGTTCAAATAGATTTTTCCCAGTCGGAGCTAGTTTTTTTCCGAGTTCCTAGTTGTTTTGAACACGGCATGAGGCTTCTTTCTACAGCTCCAACCTGAAGATCACTGATGTAATGATTTGACCTTGTATTTTTCAGAGTTCCCAGTTTTCTTGAAGGCACCATCTGAACCAGTATCTTGGCTTGAGAAGAAGAAAAATAGGACAACATCTTCTCTGGCACCCAGGATCCTGCAATTCAAAATCCCATTAACCAGCTCTGCAAACATAGTCAAATTGTATTTCTCATGATCGCCGAATAGCTTACAACAGATGTTGACTTTACCGTGAAATTCTTACTTACGAGCCCTTCAACAACAATGCAGGGTTAAAAAGAAAAGGTGAGCAAATAACAAAATAAAAACAAAAGGGAAACGGTAACAAAATAACCATAACAAGGCTATAAAAAGAGTACCGGTACTGAGTCAATATGCAGGGGTACGAGGTAATATGTACATGTATGTAGGTGTAAAAGTCACTAGGCAATCAGGAAAAGGTCTAAATAAAATCAATGATCTTTCGGGATACTGTGCTGCTGGATCAGCCAACCTGTGAGTGGCAGTAATTAGTGAAGTTATTGGAGGTGCTGAAGGTGAATTTAGCGCATGCGCACTTGGTCAAAAACTATTTTTATTTATACCTTTTTTGGAAGTGCATACTGTGTGTAACGGCAGTAATGACTATAGTTGTTCTGCGAAACTCGATATTTTGGTGAGTACCATTATGACGTTTGCAGAGCTTGTTAATGGGACTTTTGCCGCGTTCAAAACAACTGGGAACTTGGAACTCTACAGCTTCAAGACAACTTGGAAGTGGGAAAAATCGTTTTGAACAGTCATTCAACTCGGAATTCCAAGTCGGGAACTCGGGCCTCTTTCTAGAGCGCCAACCTGAAGATCACTGACGTCATGATTTGACAGTTTTTTCCCGAATTCCCAGTTGTCTTGAAAGCACCATCAGAATTGAAGGACCCTGGGCGTCAGAGGAGATCTAGTCATATTCATCGTCTCCTCAAGCCCAAGTACTGTTTTAGGAATAATCAATTTTGCTAAACAGCCCTATCTGAAAACTGCAATATCATATTCCTGTTCAACAGATGGGAGTGTATCCTTGTCTGCTCCAGCCACTGTAAATCTGGAGGTCAACGGTTCAGCCAATATCACCATAACACCTAGGTAACTTTTCTTCTATCTTGGCATCTATTGCCAGTTTGTATCAGTATTCTATGTATGTCTATTTGTTGTGATGTGTTATGTTATAATGCAGTGTTTGGCATTTTACTTCTTTTTGCAGCTCTGCTCTTAATGTGTCCGCACTTATTTCTTTTAACTTCACTGACTCCTCTGCAAATGTTACCTCGATACTTCAACTGCCTCAGCAGGTATACTTTTTATACCACTCAAACTCACTGAAAAGCATGACCAAAACACCATGTAATTGATTATTAATGCAATCTGAGATCTGAATCTATCATATTTCAATGAACTACAGTAGCCACAGTGTAAAAACCATCAATACTAGCGGCTCTGTTGTAGGCATAACTGTTTTATATATTATTTATATGTGCTGTATTTCTGATTTCCAGGTACAATTGTCTGCAAACGCCATATCAAGCACATTTGAGGTTCATGCAGAGCATGTGGGTCAGGTGACCTCCTATTTATACAGTAACAACACTGACATTGCAAGGTGAGTTGTTCTCAGTTTCTGTCTTTTAGTGAATTTCAACTCTATGAGAATTTCCCACGTCACATTTCAGACAGATTTTAAACCAACACAATGTACTAAAAGTCTCTTGTTTATGTTTTCCAGCTTTAAGACCAGAATCCGTTTCTTGGTCATTAGAAGCAACATCATCGATATCATTAACCAATTAATTGGTTGGATTTACTTCCTTGCATGGTCTATCTCATTCTACCCTCAAGTATATGAGAACTGGAGAAGAAAAAGGTAGTGCCTCAAACGGTCATATTTATTTTTTAAACAATTTAATCTCAGCCTTAAATGATTTAGAGTTAAAGGGCATCTGGATTTGATTTCTGACTTTGTCTATTTGACAGTGTGGTGGGGTTGAACTTTGATTACCTGGCACTCAACTTGACAGGCTTCATTGCGTACAGTGTCTTCAATGTAGGACTCTTCTGGGTTCCGTACATAAAGGTAAGAGCTCTGCATGCCCTCACTAACAGTGTAACAAATTGGGACGAATCCTAATTTGAGATCTACACGCACAACTCAGATTTCTGTGTCATTCATGCATTGACACCAATAGGGATTTGTTCAAATATTTTGGTCTTCTATGGACCTATTGACTTGGTTTTTACTCCATATAGTTGTTATATTTTAAATATATTTTTTTAGGAAGAGTTTGTGAAGAAAAATCCAAACGGTGTGAACCCAGTGGATGCCAATGATGTATTTTTTAGTCTCCATGCAGTTGTGCTGACACTTGTGTATATCTGTCAGTGTGCCATCTACGAGGTGAGTAACAGAAGACTAGTAAAATAACTTCCTAGATGTCCCCCTTTGGTTATAGGCCGGAGACGGATGTTGGCTGGACAAATAATGATCATATAATGATCAGCTTATGTTTTGATTGTTGGCAAAAAGAGATACTGTATGTCTGATCCTTTGAAAGGAAAGCATTGTTGTCAAGGCCTCAAATGAACATTGACAGTTAAACGCTTGTTGAAAGTAATGACTGTGTTCCTGTGTGTCTGTGGTAAAGAAAGGAGGGCAGAAGGTGTCCAAGGTTGCTATTGGCCTTCTGGTGATTGGCTGGACATTCGCCCTGGTCACCCTCTTTGTTGCTGTGGCCAATAAGATCACCTGGCTGGAATATCTCTATTATTTCTCCTACATTAAGTTAGGTGTCACCCTTGTCAAATACATCCCACAGGTATGGATTTCACAATATTTGACTGCATATTGAATGGTTTTACCTTATACACAATTATCATTTGTCACAGTAGATATTGTTGATTTTCATGATCACCACTACATTGTCTATCATCAATACACTGTCTGTGTGTGTCCTCAGGCCTACATGAACTACCAAAGACAAAGCACAGAAGGGTGGAGCATTGGCAATGTGTTGCTGGACTTCACAGGAGGCAGCTTCAGTCTCATTCAGATGATCCTTCAGTCGTATAACAACAGTAAGGCTCCTCACGCCTACCATAGATCACCAATATGCAGACACCTCAGTAAAACATAATTAGCCAAAGTGAAAACCACAGTCAAAGGACAGTCCCAACAATTGAAAATGTGTCAATTGCAGCCATTCATTGTTTATTTATATAGCTTCTATCTTCATGGGTTTTTTTTACTTTAAAAATATATATATATATATTTTACAATTATTCCTGCACATTAACATAAGAGACAGTGGCACAATTATGTAGAAGAATTTCCTTTTCATGCCCACCCACCCACGCACGCACAAGCCCGCCCACCAATTCACCCATCTCTTTCCCTGTGGCTGGGAGAAGAGCAGACAAATCATAAGAAAAAAAGTTATCAACATAAAGAATAACAACAACTTAACCATAAAGAAAGGGAAAAAATAAAATGGTTTAAATAATGGTATTAAACATGTTATAATAGTAAATTGAAATAGTGATACATTTTGATGTTGTTTTTCAGATTAGTTCCATCAGTCACACATTCTGCCTTACTACATCACATGCTGAATTATTTAATGGTTTATGTCAGGGGTTCATAGAATGTTTCTATTGTTTCCTAGATGAATGGAAGCTCATCTTTGGCGACCCCACAAAGGCTGGACTTGGTTTGTTATCCATATTCTTCGATGTGGTGTTCATCATTCAGCACTACTGTCTATACCAGCATAAAACACATTACGAGCCTATGGGTGACCAGAAATAGGCTAATAACCTCTCACTCTCTACCTCTGCCAGTGAAACTGGGGCCAAATTAGTTCCTATAGGGATTTATTCTATGCAGTGTTCACAGCCATTGAATGAGAAGCTATTTTAAACACAGGGCCTTTGCTTAAAAAGTACTTTTTTTCAAAATGATTGTTTAGGATAATAGGGGTTTCTTTTTGTTCCATCATTTGTGAAGAAATTATTAGTTATGGTTTGATACCACTAAGGGAAGAACTCTAATCTTTTTTAAAACTGACTGTATAGGCCTATCACTTTTACATCTGTCAAAGCAATAGTTCATTTTATACAATACAATTGTTTATTTTGAAATGTGTTCTATATTTGAAAGGTAATTTCTATTTTGAAATGTAAATAGAACATCATGCTTTGTCAAATTAGTAAAATGTTTTCCGCGAATAAAGATTAGTGTGATGTTTCATTATGCTTAAATTGATTTTATGATGGACTACAGTGCACAGCACAAAATTGGCGGTGGGGACTATTTCTGTTTTGTTGCACAAATGTGTAAACATGTCTCCCCCTAGAGGTTGTAACATTTATTTGTCCAGCCATAACGCGCATGTCTACCGCGGAGTATTGTGGGTGTCAGTAAGGAAGTAAAATGGCGGACCTGGCAAACGAAGGTAAGGAATCGCTCAGGGAGAAAGATAAACAAATCTAATGAATGAACCACAATAGCGAGTGAATGTCAGCAGATGTGCAGGGAATGCTCCGTTGTGTTTGCAGCTCGATGTGGAGGCAGCAGTTTGACTAAACATTAGAATACGTTAGATCCCCGGCCTTTGCTGGCTATATTTGACAGGGATGTGGAGTGGGGGGCGGCGGTCTGGACGGTGTGGCACAACCGGGGGAGGGGAGGGGCAGTTAACTTTTTGAAAATATCACATCTTTCTAGAACTAGCTAACATAAGCTACCTACCAATATATCAGCATGTTTTTGTAGCTAGTTAACTAGACAAGAAAAGCAAAGAAATTAAATACTCACGAATGAACAATAGAAATCACATCTGGGTCACATGTGGGAAACACCGGGTGGAATTTGTCTCCTCGAATAGCCTTTTTAAACCTCCCACCATCTCCATGTAGCTTGATCTACTATGGTCAGAAACTAGCTAACGACAAAACGCAGACAACAATGTCTATGTCCGACCGTAGCTAGTGTTTTGCACGGCGGTGCTGCTTACAGACAGAAGTTCAGAACTAGGTCATTCTTGTTCTTGCTCATTGCCGGAGGTTACAAGTCACAGGTGTCTGACCCATTGTAACGTTAGGCCCGACAGACTACATGTTCCAAATTCAAAGCGTAAGTAATTTGCTGTACTAGCCTAGTGACATAACAGGATTAGCAACGTGCTAAACTAGCTATATGGATTTGAATGACTTTGATATATATGATCAAGTCAATCCATTTCATGTAGCTAACAATGCAACCCTGTCTCAGAGCATTTCGTATTATTCTGTACATAACTCAGAGCGTTTAGTTTGATATGTTATGTTTTGCTTGGTATGTATTAATTTATGGATGTTTATCACCCATTCGTATGATATAAATTACAAATCGTATATGTTAAGAATTTGCAAAACGTACAAAGTTCAGAATTTGCAGAAGGTATGATGTGTTATGAATTACTTTTACATTTTCCCACGGGGGGCCAGCACAGAAAAAAAAAAAAATGTATGAAATGTATGCATTCGCTACTGTAAGTCGCTCTGGATAAGAGCGTCTGCTAAATGACGTAAATGTAAATGTAAATGATTTTTACATTTGAATCGTTTAGCAGACACTTATCCAGAGCGACTTACAGTAGTGAGTGCATACATTTTCATATTTGTTCATACTAGGTGGCTAACGTTAGCTGGGTTAGGTCAGCTGAAAGTCTTACGGTTAGGGGAAGGGTTAGCTAAAATGCTAAGTAGATGCTAAAAATTTGTTAAAGTTGCTAAAATGCTAATGTTGTCTGTGATGAGATTCAAACTTGCAACCTAGACATTCGCGTCATACGCCCGCTCCGACCAACCACCCGACTTTCGTTCTTGCCTTAAGTAACCATCTGTCTTATGTAACTGTACCAAACGTAACATATCATACTAATTTGAGTGTCTTTGATTAACATTTACTATGTTACGTCTAGTCTATGAGACCAGGCTGAACATTGATGCCAAGATGGTACAATGATGCCAATGCAAATAGATATCTTGTTGAGCAGGGCCAGTATTGAACAGTATCTATCGCTGAAATGCGCAATCTACTCAGCTGCACATAATGCCTCAATCAGACGAACAGTGTCATTGCGTTTTGGTACACCAGCAGTACATTCATTTCCAATGGAATGCTGCGTTTGCCTTACAGCATTGTGTTGCAAAAGCAGTGCATTTTGTGTGTTGTTTGCATCAAACTGTATGTGTACACTTGACATAAATGGTAGCAAAAGGTGATTGTTGAATTTTGTTGCACACATATCCAGTAATAATTTTGGATTACATGGATGAGCTAGACACTGCAAAATGTATTACTCTGCATTGATGCCATGACACTGTCGGTCTTTATTATACATTTTATCTTAATTGTTTTGCACTGGCTCTATGCACACTGACGCTCCAACACACTACATACACTCACACACACAAAATACACATGCGTATTGACCCCACACACACTCACACATAGGGTGTTTCTCAAAATGCATACTACCATGCTCCGAGCCCGAGAGGGTGGGAGTATGAGGCCAAATCAAAGTATGCGAAATGGAGCACGGAGGGCACTTCTCAAATGCGTACTCCGTTTGTACATATTTTGAAGAATGAATCGATGCAAGCTTCAATGGAAATTATGCAAAGAAATATGACACAACCATGTAAAAATGACCTACATTTTCTTGAAATCAATCAATCCATTATTTGAGTTGAAGCAAGAGAGAAAATACACACTGACTTCTGAATGGAATTCTGCCTATTCTATCTTATGTGATGCCTGACTACAATATTGTATCTTAATATGTTAATAAATACATGCTGTGTTAATTTTGGCATGGTTACCTGCCTACAATACCCACTGTAGTGTGCGTAGGTCGTAAACCAACATTAAGTCAATAGAGCTAACTGGTCTAGCTACTAGTTTTAGCTAGCCAGATAGCCATGTATAATTGTTAGCTAGCTAACCACGGAAAATTGACATCTACCTTGGATAACATTGCTTTTAGGTCATTTTTGACTAGCTAGCTGGCTAGCTAGATTACGACTTCCATACAGTAACAGTCAAAAGTTTGCACACACCAACTCATTCCAGGGTTTTTCTTTATTTGTACTATTTTCTAAATTGTAGAATAATAGTGAATTCATAAACTATGAAATAACACATGGAATCATGTATTAACCAAAAAAGTGTTAAACAAATCAAAATATATGCTATAGATTCTTCAAAGTAGCCACCCTTTGCCTTGATGACAGCTTTGTACACTCTTGGCATTCTCTCAACCAGCTTCACCTGGAATGCCTTTCCAACAGTCTTGAAGGAGCTCCCACATATGCTGAGCACTTGTTGGCTGCTTTTCCTTCACTCTGCGATCGAACTAATCCCAAACCATCTCATTTGGGTTGAGGTCAGGTGATTGTGGAAGCCAGGTCATCTGATGCAGCACTCCATCACTCTCCTTGGTCAAATAGCCCTTACACAGCCTGGAGGTGTGTTTTGGGTCATTTTCTTGTTGAAAAACAGTCCAACTTAGCGCAAACCAGATGGGATGGCATATTGCTGCAGAATGCTGTGGTAGCCATGCTGATAAAGTGTGCCTTGAATTCTAAATAAATCACTGTCAGTGTCACCAACAAAGCGCCATCACACCACCTCCTCCATGCTTCATGGTGGGAATCAGACATGCGGAGATCATCCGTTCACCTACTCTGCATCTCACAAAGACACAATGATTGGAACCAAAAATATCAAGTTTGGACTCATCAGACCAAAGGACAGATTTCCACCGGTCTTATGCCCATTGCTCGTGTTTCTTGGCCCAAGCAAGTCTCTTCTTTATTATTAGTTTCCTTTAGTAGTGGTTACTTTGCAGCCGTGAAGGCCTGATTCACACTTTCCCCTTTGAACAGTTGATGTTGAGATATGTCTGTTATTTGAACTTTGAAGCATTTATTTGGGCTGCAAGCTGAGGCTGGTAACTCTAATGAACTTATCCTCTGCAGCAGAAGTAACTCTGGGTTTTCCTTTCCTGTGGTGGTCCTCATGAGAGCCAGTTTCATCATAGCGGTTGATGGTTTTTGCGACTGCACTTTCAAAGTTCTTGAAATTGTCCGCGTTGACTGACCTTCATGTCTTAAAGTAATGATGGACTGTCGTTTCTCTTTGCTTATTTGAGCTGTTCTTGCCATAATATGGACTTAGCCCTATTTGGTAAAAGACCATCTTCTGTATACCACCTCTACAACTGATTGGCTCAAATGCATTAAGAAGGAAAGAAATTCCACAAATTAACATTCCAGATGACTACCTCATGAAGCTGGTTGAGAGAATGCCAAGAGTGTGCAAAGCTGTCATCAAGGCAAAGGTTGGCCACTTTGAAGAATCTCAAATTTTAAATATATTTAGATTTTTTTAACACTTTTTTTGTGTTATTTCATAGTTTTGATGTCTTCACTATTATTCTACAATGTAGTAAAAATAAAGAAAAACCCTTGAATAAGTGTGTCCAAAGTGTGACTGGTACTGTATATCTAGCTGATAATTATGAAGTAAAACATTTGCTTTGTGTATATTTTGTTTTGTCTCTATTGTGGCATTGTCCTGGCTGGAAGAAGGTTCAGTGAATGTGGAGATATAGCGTGAGGTAATACATTTGAGAAGCACTCCCACTACTGTAATGTTTTATACGTTCTTCACACTCTCGTCCTCACAAAAACGTACTCAAGAGAATGTCCTCGGAGTATGCACTTGGAGCATGAGTGTGGAGTACGGTAGTATCATATTGAGAAACACCCTTACACACACTTTCACACTTCACATACGCTGCTGCTACTCTGTTAATTGTATATCCTGATTGCCTAGTGACTTTCACCCCTACCCACATGTACAAACTGTATTAGCTCATCTACCTCGTACCCCTGCACATTGACTTGGTACTGGTACTCCTTTTATATTACTTCGTTATTGTTTTTGTGTCACAATTACATTTTTTTTTGGAAAATATTTCTTATTTTTTTAACCTTGCATTGTTGAGAAAAGCTCGTAAGTAAGCATTGCACTGTAAAGTCTACACCTGTTGTATTCGGCGCATGTGACCAATACAAATCTATTTTTATTTGATCTAGGCATAAGAGCACAGCCACCGGAAGTCCAAACTTTCAACTGGCTCTCTACTCTGGATTTTTTTTCTGATTTCACCATGTAAAAAAAACTGCCTTGTAACACTTTTCTTCAGTGCATGCTCGTTCATTCAAATGTGTGAGATTTAAGATGTGAAATTGAAGGTCGTATGGCTAGCTTCAAAATAAGAGGCTTAGACGGTAGGCCCTATGTGAATAGCTAGAAGACTAATGAGATTAATGCCTGTAGCCACTCTTTGCTCCAGAATGTCACTGTGTTTCTCTGGAGTTAGTCTATTTGACAGCTGCTCCGTTGAAAGACACTGGAACTCCCATTCCATTTTGTGAAACCCTCTCACTTCTTTTCTGTGGCCTGGATTCCTTTCTCATTTCGTCAGATGCACAAGGTCATAGGAGACGTGTTTGCTATTTGAATCTGCGACAGTCATTGGACGAAGCCTATCACACACATCATTCATTTCTGTCAGTTTCTAATTTCAATCAAATGAGAAGAATAATCAGTTGTTTTGGTCTCGACAACTTGTTCCGCTTACTGAAACTCATCTGATTTTCCTTCTGTTCTTAGCAGGAAGAATGTGAGATGTTCAGTTTGTGATGGTTAGAGGTAGGGATCAAAATTGACAGCATGGACAAGGGTGAGTGGAGATGGGTGAGGGCTCTATGCTGAGTGGGTAGGGGACCCAGAAGCAAAACCAGGTTGCACTCGATCTTACTTTAATCTGAGATAATATTTTGGTCCGAGGTGGATCTTTGTAAGTTTTTTCCGAATAATTTTTCCTTGTTAAAGATAGTTTGGGTGCAATATTGTGCAGGCCTTTTATCTTGTCCAGCACCTGAGTTCCAGTGATGTGAGCAAGTGTCACCTCACTGATTTCTAGATAAGTTATCCTCTCATGGAAAGAGCTGAGGCTATATGCTGCACGAAGTAGATTAGGTTATACTGGACAAAAATATAAACGCAACAATTTCATTTATTTTACTGTGTTAGAGTTCATCTGAGGAATTCAGTCAATTGAACTAAATTCATTAGGCCACAATCTATGGATTTCACATGACTGGGAATACATATATGCATCTGTTGGACACAGATACCTTTAAAAAAAAAAATGGTCCTCACAAATGCAATTGTGTTCGTTGTCCTTAGCTTATGCCTGCCCATACCATAACCCCACTGCCACCATGGGGCAGGCACCATGGGGCAGGTTGGCATCAGCAAACCCACAAATTCTCTAAAACTATGTTGGAGGCGGCTTATGGTATTGAAATGAACATTCAATTCTCTGGCAACAGCTCTGGTGGACATTCCTGCAGTGTCAGCATGCCAACTGCACGTTCCCTCAAAACTTGAGACATCTGTGGCGTTGTGTTGTGTGACAAAGCTGCACATTTTAGAGTGGCCTTTTATTGTCCCCAGCACAAGGTGCACCTGTGTAATGATCAGGCTATTTAATAAGCTTCTTTATATGCCACACCTGTCAGATGGATTGATTATCTTGGAAAATGAGAAATGCTCACTAACAGGGATGTACACAACATTTGAGAGAAATAAGCTTTTTGTGCATATGGAACATTTCTGGGATCTTTTATTTCAGCTCATGAAACATGGGACCAACACTTTACACGTTGTGTTTATATTTTTGTTCAGTGTACAGTATTTTGTAGCCTTTACTGTATCTTAACAACAGACATTCATCTTTCAGTGTGAACACACTGAAATAACTAGCCTAGTCAGAAAGGCTATACAGAACATTTCAACAGGCTAAGTATAGACTAGAGTGTGAAGGGTATATCGAGTTTAACCCAGCATTGTGACACATTTTTATTAAATCAAGGATGTGCAGTTTGTTTTATCCACTTCATTAATTTGATCAAGTAAAAATGCCATCGAGTTTATTTTGTGACAAAGCAAATCCATTCAGTGTCCTTTAGGTTTTCATAAAAAGGGGAATGTTTCATTGCCATATCACAGATAATAGCACTAGTGTGGTTGGAAACCTCAGTAAAACAATGTAATTATGCAGAAGTTCTCGTCAAAGGCCTTGTGCATCCACCATGCATGTTTCACACCTGGAGGGCAAATGAGCAATGCCAAGCCATTACAAAGCCTTTTGCCTCAGCTGGGGATGACTGAACACACACACACACACACACTTTCACATTCTTCACACACGCAGTTGCTACTCTGTTTATTATCTATCCTAATTGCCTAGTCACTTTTACCCCTAACTACATGTACATATGACCTCAACTACCTCATACCCCTCCACACTGACTCGGTCGCGGTACTCCTTGTATAGCCTTGTTTTTTACATTTAATTGTGTTGCTAATTTTCTTCGTTTTGAACTCTGCATTGTTGAGGAAAGTGCTCACAAGTAAGCATTTCACAGTAAAGTTTAGACCTGTTGTATTTGGCGCATATGACAAGTATAATTAGATTTGATTTACTAGGCCTACATATTGAAAAGCTATCTTTTTAGGTTGGAAACAAAAATCTCTAATCTGGACTCATCAGACCAAAGGACAGATTTCCACCGTTCAAATGTCCATCGCTCGTGTTTCTTGGCCCAAGCAAGTCTCTTCTTCTTATTGGTGTCCTTTAGTAGTGGTTTCTTTGCAGCAATTTGACCACGAAGGCCTGATACACGCAGTGCCTCTGAACTGTTGATAATGACGTGTCTGTTACTTGAACTCTGAAGCATTTATTTGGGCTGCAATTTCTGAGGCTGGTAACTCTAATGAACTTATCCTCTACAACAGAGGTAACTCTGGGTCTTCCTTTCCTGTGGCGGTCCTCATGAAAGCCAGTTTCATCAAAGAGCTTGATGGGTTTTGCAACTGCACTTGAAGAAACGTTGAAAGTTCTTGAAATTTGCTGGATTGACTGACCTTCATGTCTTAAAGTAATGATGGACTGTTGTTTCTCATTGCTTATTTGAATTGTTCTTTCCATATTATGGACTTAGCCCTGTTTGGTAAAATAGGACCATCTTCTGACTGGTACTGTATCTGCTTAATATCAGCTTTTACTGTTCAGTGTCAGTAGCTAGGCACATCTGCCTTCCCATCCTTCTAAATTAGGCTTTGCTGGCCTTTCTGTTCTGCATTTTTCTCATACCATGACCATCTCAACTTCACCATAGTTCAACATAGCTTTCTTTCTGTCATTTTATTGCCTTTAAAATGGGTGCTTTCCTCCTTTATACACATTACTGATTTATCATTTCAACAAAATGACGTTGAACCGCTGTGGAATAGACGTTGAATTGTCGTCTGCCCAGTGGGTAGAGCCTCCTCAATTAAATTATGACTGGAGTTCTAATTATAGCTTGGGGAAAAGATTTACTAGGTCCTGGCTGAGGTTCTATCAAAGCTTTGTGGGCACTGACAGTGACAGGGGAGTCCACTTACACTGACTTGGATGCCTGAGCCCTGAGGTGTGTTGTGTTATGGGGAAGGTGAAGTAAGTGCACAGTTGTACAAAACTTGTCACGGTTTCATTGGTTTCACTTTGGCCTAACCTGCGGGTCTTTGTCAGCTCTGTAGAATTCAACTTGTAATATTTGTAGTCTAGAAATGCAGACAAGGCTCATAGTAGGAGAGGGGTTTTTATAGACAAAGTGAAGAGACATCCATCATAAAGCTTTTGCCCAAAGATGTGCAAAATGAGATCTCCAACAGCGACACATTCTGATTTCTCTTGCAGAGAAGCATGCCATAGCCCCACCAGTGTTTGTGTTCCAGAAAGATAAAGCTCAGAAGGTGAGAAACACTCATTTCATACCTCTTCTGAAAATGTAAACAGTGTGATGGCATGCTATGGAGCGGACTTGGCTTCACACTGACTGGATAATTTCCTTGGTTTCCTCTGTCTGAATGTCTGTTATGTTCTTCCTCTCTCATTCTTTCTCTATCTCCATCTTTCTCTGTCAAACCCTACAGAGATCAGTAGAAGGGTCCAGTGCAGAGGATGGAGAAGGTAAGGATGAGGAGGGTAACCAAGCAGGTTCTAGTGCTTTGGAAAATTGAAAATGCCTGTCTTATATTTTGCACTGAACAACAATAACTGCGTTACAGTTCATATAATGAAATCCGTCAATTGAAATTAATTCATTAGATCTAAACAATGGATTTCACATGACTGGGAATCTAGATTTGCATCTGTTGGTCACAGATGCCTTAAAAAAAGGTAGGGGCGTGGATCAGAAAACCAGTCAGTATCTGGTGTGACCACCATTTGCCTTATGCAGCGTTACGCATCTCCTTCACATAGAGTTGATTGTGGCCTGTGGAATGTTGTCCCACTCCTTTTCAATGGCTGTGCGAAGTTGCTGGATATTGGCGGGAACTGGAACACGCTGTCATACACGTTGATCCAGAGCATCTCTAACATGCTCAATGGGTGACATGTCTGGTGAGTATGCAGGCAATGGAAGAACTGGGATATGTTCGTCTTCCAGGAATTGTGTACAGATCCTTGCGAGATGGGGCTGTGCATTATCATGCGGTGATGAGGTGATGGCAGCGGATGAATGGCACCGAAATGGGCCTCAGGATCTCATCACGGTGCATTCAAATTGCCATCAATTAAATGCAATTGTGTTCGTTGTCTGTTGCTTATGCCTGCCCATACCATAACCCCACTGCCACCATGGGGCACTCTGTTCACAACGTTGACATCAGCAAACAGCTCGCCTACACGACACCATACACGCTGTCTTCCATCTGCCCGGTATAGTTGAAACCGGGATTCATCTGTGAGGAGCGTACTTCTCCAGCGTGCCAGTCGCCATCAAAGCTGAGCATTTGCCCACAGAAGTCGGTTACAATGCCGAAAGGTAGTCAGGTCAAGACCTTGGTGAGGATGACGAGCACTCAGATGAGCTTCCCTGAGATGGTTTCTGACAGTTTGTGCAGAAATTCTTCAGTTGTGCAAACCAATAGTTTCATCAGCTGTTAGGGTAGCTGGTCTCAGATGATCCCTCAGTTGAAGAAGTCGGATGTGGAGGTCCTGGGCTGGCGGGGTTACACGTGGTCTGGGGTTCTGAGGCCGGTTGGACGTACTGCCAAATTCTCTAAAACGACATTGTGGTAGAGAATTGAACATTACATTTTCTGGCAACTGCTCTGGTGGACATTCCTGCATGCCAATTGCACACTCCCTCAACTTTAGACATCTGTGGCAGTGTGGTGTGACGACTGCATGTTTTGAGTGGCCTTTTTTCCCCAGTACAAGGTGCACCTGTGTAATGATCATGCTGTTTTATCAGCTTCTTGATATACCGCACCTGTCAGGTGGATGGATTATATTGGCAAAGTAGAAATGCTCACTAACAGGAATGTAAGCAGTCGGTGACTAAAATGTGTATATATATTTGTGCACAAAATTTGAGATCAATATTTGCGTGCGTATGGAACATTTCTGGGTACTTTTTTATTTCAGCTTATAAAACAAGGGACCAACACTTTACAGTTGAAGTTGGAAGTTTACATACACTTAGGTTGGAGCCATTAAAACTTGTTTTTCAACCACTCCACACATTTCTTGTTAACAAACTGTAGTTTTGGCAAGTTGTTTAGGACATCTACTTTGTGCATGACACAAGTAATTTTTCCAACAATTATTTACAGACAGATTATTTCACTTATAATTCACTGTATCACAATTCCAGTGGGTCTGAAGTTTACATACACTTAAGTTGACTGTGCCTTTAAACAGCTTGGAAAATTCCAGAAAATGATGTCATGGCTTTAGAAGCTTCTGATAGGCTAATTGACATAATTTGAGTCAATTGGAGGTGTACCTGTGGATGTATTTCAAGGCCTACCTTAAAACTCAGTGCCTCTTTGCTTGACATCATGGGAAAATCTAAAGAAATCAGCCAAGACCTCAGAAAAAAAATTGTAGACCTCCACAAGTCTGGTTCATCCTTGGGAGCAATTTCCAAATGCCTGAAGGTACCATGTTCATCTGTACAAACAATAGTATGCAAGTATTAACACCATGGGACCACGCAGCCGTCATACCGCTCAGGAAGGAGACGCATGCTGTATCCTAGAGATGAACGTACTTTGGTGTGAAAAGTGTAAATCAATTCCAGAACAACAGCAAAGGACCTTGTGAAGATGCTGGAGGAAACCGGTATCTATATCCCCAGTAAAACGAGTCCTATATCGACATAACCAGAAAGGCCGCTCAGCAAGGAAGAAGCCACTGCTCCAAAACTGCCATAAAAAAGCCAGACTACGGTTTGCAACTGCACATGGGGACAAAGATTGTACTTTTTGGAGAAATGTCCTCTGGTCTGATTAAACACAAATAGAACTGTTTGGCCATAATGACAATCGCTATGTTTGGAGGAAAAAGGGGGAGGCTTGCAAGCCGAAGAACACCATCCCAACCGTGAAGCACGGGGGTGGCAGCATCATGTTGTGGGGGTGCTTTGCTGTAGGAGGGACTGGTGCGCTTCACAAAATAGATGGTTCATGAGGAAGGAAAATTACGTGGATATATTGAAGCAACATCTCAAGACATCAGTCAGGAAGTTAAAGCTTGGTCGGAAATGGGTCTTCCAAATGGACAATGACCCCAAGCATACTTCCAAAGTTGTGGCGAAATGGCTTAAGGACAACAAAGTCAAGGTATTGGAGTGGCCATCACAAAGCCCTGACCTCAATCCCATAGAAAAGTTGTGGGCAGAACTGAAAAAGCGTGTGCAAGTAAGGAGGCCTACAAACCTGACTCAGTTACACCAGCTCTGTCAGGAGTAATGGGCCAAAATTCACCCAACTTATTGTGGGAAGCTTGTGTAAGGCTACCCGTAACGTTTGACCCAAGTTAAACAATTTAAAGGCAATGCTACCAAATACTAATTGAGTGTATGTAAACTTCTGACCCACTGGAAATGTGATGAAAGAAATTAAAGCTGAAATAAATCATTCTCTCTGCTATTATTCTGACATTTCACATTCTTAAAATAAAGTGTTGATTAAATGTCAGGAATTGTGAAAAAGTGAGTTTAAATGTATTTGGCTAAGGTGTATGTAAACTTCCCACTTCAACTGTGTATGTTGAGTATATTTTTGTTCAGTATAGTTACTTTGCTAATCTTTGCTCATTCTGTCTCCTCCAGACTCTGATAAAGATGAGAGTAGTTACTGTCCCCCGGCCAAGAGGGAAAGGACATCGTCACTAACACAGTTCCCACCCGCACATTCAGGTAATTGTGCATTTTGTTTAATTAAAATACTTTCCTTAAGTGTGTGGAGAAAGGGTGTGTACTCATTTTATTTATCTTTGTCTCTTGCAGTTTCTAAGAACAATGTGTTCATGCCATCCAGTTTCTGTCAGTCCCCGACAGGAAATAATAATTCGGATTCAGAACCTGGTGAGTTCATGAATAGTTATCTTAAGATCTCCTTTTCCATCTTCTTGATATTTGCATGATAAGGAAAACTACCCTTGAAGGATCCAATTTTTAATAAACCAAGTTCTGGCTTAGCTTCCAGCTATCTCACGTTCCCTCTCTCTTTCTCCATCTTTCTCTGTTCTCATGTCAACAGAGGAGAAGACGGTTGGGTTTCGCCTGAAGCCTCCCACCCTGATCCATGGACAGGCTCCTAGTGCAGGTGGGTGCACTCTCTCGAGTCAATGTTATGTTAGTTCCAAAGGCTTTATTGTCCATTTAAGGGACAAAGGAAAGGGGTTTTGGGGGTCTAGTATACAGGCTCCGTAACAGGAAAAAACACCATGTACAGAACATCACAATAAGATTGCAAAAAGATGGCCCTTCTTTGTCTGGCTTTGGTCTGTCCAGAGCCTTATATTTAGGCCAAGTATAATGTGTTGCAGGTGTCCCGAGCCAGAAACCCAAGGAGCAGCAGCGCAGTGTACTACGACCCGCAGTACTGCAGGCCCCACTGGCCACCAAATCACTAACCCAGACCGGTAAGCACACTTTCAGGATGGCTGAACCTTACTCTTCAGATCCTCTCAAACAGCTTTACTACTTTGTTCTGTTCTGCGATGGCCATTCTCCTTCAGCTTTCTTTCATCTCAATGTGCTTCGACAAAACATTTGTTGAAGGTGAAAGGAATCCAACCAGTCTCTTCTTGTGGTCCTGATAGGGTTGAACAGTGGTACAAATGGAGTGAACAGGTCATCAGAGGGTCTGCCAGTCACCCAGAATAACACAGAGAACTGTGATGACACGACCACGTCACAGGTAGGCTGAGAGGTGAAAGGGCGTCAAAAGTTTGGGGACACCTACTCATTCAAGGGTTTTTCTTTATTTTTAATATTTTCTATATTGTAGAATAATAGTGAAGACATAAACTATGAAATAACATATATGGAATCATGTAGTATCCAAAAAAGTGTTAAACAAATTTTAGATTCTTCAAAGTAGCCACCCTTTGCCTTGATGACAGCTTTGCACACTCTTGGCATCTCTCTCACCTGGAATGCTTTTCCAACAGTCTTGAAGGGGTTCCCACGTATGCTGAGCACTTGTTGGCTGCTTTTCCTTCACTCTGCGGTCCAAATCATCCCAAACCATCTTATTTAGGTTGAGGTCGGATGATTGTGGAGGCCAGGTAATCTGATGCAGCACTCCATCACTCACCTTCTTGGTGAAATAGACCTTACACAGCCATGAAAAAGAAATTATAGTCCCACCAAGCACAAACCAGATGGGATGGCATATCGCTGCAGAATGCTGTGGTAGCCATGCTGGTTAAGTGTGTCTTGAAAGCTAAATAAATCATCGATAGTGTCACCATTGCTTGTGTTTCTTGGCCCAAGCAAGTCTCTTCTTATTGGTGTCCTTTAGTAGTGGTTTCTTTGCAGCAAATCGACCATGAAGGCCTGATTCAAGCAGTCTCATCTGAACTAGAGGTCGACCGATTAATCGGAATACCGATTAATTAGGGCCGATTTCAAGTTTTCATAACAATCGGTAATCGGTATTTTTGGCCACCGATTTGCCTATTTATTTATTTTTTAAACCTTTATTTAACTAGGCAAGTCAGTTAAAGAACACATTCTTATTTTCAATGACGGCCTAGGAACGGTGGGTTAACTGCCTTGTTCAGGGGCAGAACAACAGATTTTTACCTTGTCAGCTTGGGGATGCAACCTTACGTTAACTAGCCCAACGCTCTAACTACCTGCTTTACATTGCCAAGGTAAGTTGCTAGCTAGCATTAAACTTATCTTATAAAAAAAAACAATCAATCAATCATAAACACTAGTTAACTACACATGGTTGATGATATTATTAGTTTATCTAGCCTGTCCTGCTTTGCATATAATCGATGTGGTGCGCATTTGCGAAAAAGGACTGTCTTTGCTCCGACGTGTACCTAACCATAAACATCAATGTCTTTCTTAAAATCAATACACAAGTATATATTTTTAAACCTGCATATTTAGTTAATATTGCCTGCTAACATGAATTTCTTTTAACTAGGGAAAATGTGTCACTTCTCTTGCAAACAGAGTCAGGGTATATGCAGCAGTTTGGGCCGCCTGGCTTGTTGCGAACTGTGAAGACTATTTCTTCCTAACAAAGACAGCAGACTTCGCCAAACGGGGATGATTTAACAAAAGCGCATTTGCGAAAAAAAGCACAATCGTTGCACGACTGTACCTAACCATAAACATCAATGCCTTTCTTAAAATCAATATACAGAAGTATATATTTTTAAACCTGCATATTTAGCTAAAAGAAATCCAGGTTAGCAGGCAATATTAACCAGGTGAAATTGTGTCAGTTCTCTTGCGTTCGTTGCACGCAGAATCAGGGTATACAGAATCTGGCTTGTTGCGAACTAATTTGCCAGAATTTTACGGAACTATGAAATAACATTGTAGGTTGTGCGATGTAACAGGAATATTTAGACTTATGGATGCCACCCGTTAGATAAAATACGGAACAGTTCCGTATGTCACTGAAAGAATAATGTTTTCGAGATGATAGTTTCCGGATTTGACCATATTAATGACCTAAGGTTTATTATAGTTAAGTCTATGATTTGATATTTGATAGAGCAATCTGACTGAGCGGTGGTAGGCAGCAGCAGGCTCGTAATAGTCAAATAACTTGCGGCTGAACTTGAAACTTCGTGATTTTACCGTTCATGTCTTCCATAGAGAATGTCTTGATCTACTTCAAATATGGTCTGTGTTTTGTGCTTAAACCGCCTCGGCATTTTGAAAATCTCACTAGGTAACATTTGTCAACATATTTTCATAAATCCACTCTACAAAAAAATGTATCTTCGCTTATATTGATCAGAGTTATATCCTATGGATATCTACACAGTTATAAAATTGGCAAGGTGGTGTAAGCCTAAACCAAACACAGACCTTATTTTAAGTTAATCTAAAAAATATCCTATGGAATAAATGAAGGAACCGCTTTTCAGATTTTGCTAGAAGGTGTCATGGGAATTATGACTCGCACTTTGGTAGTCAATTCTTACCATGCCCATTATTAAAATAGGATTTCCTGCATATAGAAATTACAGTTTTTGTTTTCAGCATTCATCACAGGTAACTTAAACTCTATTTGTATTATTCAAACAGTTGAGTATTTGTCTCCTAAGCAGACTCTTCAGTATCGTTGTCACTTCAGAGCTGTGTGTGTGTATATATATATATATATATATATATACATACATACATACATACATACATACATACATACATACATACTAATAATCGGCCGATTAATCGGCACCGGGTTTTTTGGTCACCCAATAATCGGTATCGGCGTTGAAAAATCATAATCGGTCGACCTCTAATCTGAACAGTTGATGTTGAGATGTCTGTTAATTGTGACTGCACTTGAAGAAACTTTCAAAGTTCTTGAAATTTGCTGGATTGACTGACCTTCATGTCTTAAAGTAATGATGGACTGTCATTTCTCTTTGCTTATTTGAGCTGTTCTTGCCATAACATGGACTTGGTCTTTTACCAAATACGGCTATCTTCTGTATACCACCCCTACCTTGTCACAACACAACTGATTGGCTCAATTGCATTAAGAAGGAAATAAATTGCCAAATTACCTTTTAACAAGGCACACCTGTTAATTGTAATGCATTCCAGGTGAATACTTATGAAGCTGGTTGAGAGAATGCCAAGAGTGTGCAAAGCTTTCATCAAGGCAAAGAGTGTCTACTTTGAAGAATTTAAAATATAAAACACTTTTTTGGTTACTACATAATTCCATATGTGTTATTTCATAGTTTTGATGTCTTCACTATTATTCTACAATGTAGAAAATAGTAAAAATAAAGAAAAACCTTTGAGTAGGTCTGTCCAAACTTTTGACAAGTACTGTATATAGTTATCAAGCTAGTTCATAACAACAACAAAAAACACAACAGGACAAGCCACAAAGGCAGGTTTTATGCTTGAACATTCATTATGGAATTTCCATGAATGTCTCTCGCTGCATTAATCTTCTTTCAAGGAGAAGAAAAGCAAGAGGGATGAGAGCAGGACAGGAGGAGGGAAAACTGATCCTCCTGTGGAATACACATTTGTATTTGACCAGAGTGTCAGAGCCAAGCTGACCTTGAATAGTTAACTAAAGTGCATGTCATATGGAATACTTTTGAAAGATGTTGTGAAGTGCTCTGGGCTTTGCCTCATACCTAACAACAGCCCATTGGGTGTGTGGGTAAATCACAATTTAGCAGCGTCTTGTGGCCTTGCATGCTTTGTTACATTCTTTTGATCTGTTCCTTTTTTGTTATTTGTCTGATCCTTACCTTTTTCTCCATTGGTCTAGGTTGAGCAAAGAAGTGAACAGAAAGGCTCTACATCAGCAGAATCAGGGGAAACCAATTATTTCCTACAATACAGAAGCACTCCCAGGTTAGCCGTTTATGGATTCTGTCTACAATGGATATGATCAGTCATCTGTTTATTAGGCTACTCTTTCATCTCCCCTATCTAACATCCTTTCTCCTGTATGTTTCCCACCCAGCTTACAGAAGGCTGAGAACAAGGCTGACGACAGGGATAAGTTTGTGTTTGGACAGAACATGTCGGATCGTGTCCTGGTAAGACTTGCTCTTTGTGAGACTAATCTAGTCATCTTTTATCCGTTTTTATCCGTTTTTTTCTATCATTTGTCCCTCTTCCAACTAATGATGGCATCCACAAAGTTGTGTTAAAGCATGTTGTATAACATTCTTGTTTTGCAGAGTCCGTTGAAATGTGAGCAAGCAGCCGAGGGCAGCAGAGATCCCCCCACCGCCCCGCCCTGTGAGCTCCTGTCAAAAGACAGCAGCCCTGATAAAGGTGGGTAAATAAAGACCATACTGGATATGAAAGGAATGTTAAGAGGCTTATGTAATGGCAATGTAATGAAGGAAACACCTGGCTTTTTTCAGGCCCCTACTATGTGACAGTGTTTAAGTGCGGTTCTGGTTCTCTTGTTTGCAGATAACAATGTGACAGAGTCTTTGGAGGAGTCGGCGGCGGCCTACACTAAAGCCACAGCCAAGAGGTGTTTGTTAGAGAAAGTAGAGGTCAGAACTGGAGAGGAGTCGGAGAGTAACGTTCTTCAGGTATGCAAGAGGTTTCCTACATGTTTGGTGTTTAATGGCTTGATTTCAATGTCAGAGAATGTTTAGTTTACTTTACCATGAAATTGAGCAATTGTTGATTGATAGTTTTGTGTTTACATGTCTCCTCAGACAGTTGGAAATAGGCTGAAATGGTCCATGGTCATTCTCTGACAGTGGCATGTTTTTTTGTCTCATTAGGTCCAGTGCAAGTTATTTGTGTTTGACAAAGCTTCCCAGTCTTGGGTTGAGAGAGGCAGAGGACTGCTAAGGCTCAATGATATGGCTTCCACAGAGGAGGGATCGTTACAGTCCAGGCTGGGTACAGTCATTAATCATGAATTAATCATTAGTCATGAATCAAATCATATCAACAATTTAGTTAATTTAAAAATCTCAACACACTTTACTGTCATGCCACACTGCCCTGGATTGTATCGTATGATTCTATGGAGTTATTTTTGTCCATCTGTCAAAATGCAACTCCCATTTGAAGGTATTACATTGGTTATTCTATGCATTGTTTCTGACCTGAGTTTGTATTATTTTCTGTGCTGTAGTGATGAGGACCCAGGGCAGTTTGCGTCTGATCCTCAACACCAAACTGTGGCCTCAAATGCAGACGGACAAGGCCAGCGAGAAGAGCGTCCGCATCACAGCCATGGACACTGAGGACCAGGGGGTCAAGGTCTTCCTCATATCGGTATGAGAAAGACCACATTAGTTATTACTAGAGTTATATATTTAAGAGTGTTTGACCAACTTTTAGAATGTTTAATATTGTTATAATGCTGTCGGTTACAAAGAATAGTTTAAATATTCCCCATGTAATGTTAATGGGGAACTAACATGGCTGCCATAGAATGTTGAAGTGTCATGTAAATACATCAAAACGCAGAAACCGCATTGGCCCAACTCTCTAAATACATGGCTCTGGTTATTACATAGATGTTGAGTATATCTAACACTTCCAGAACATCCAGTTTATTGCTGATGTGTCATGTCTGTTCCAGGCAAGCTCTAAGGACACAGGGCAGCTGTACGCAGCGCTGCACCATCGTATTCTGGCCCTGCGGAGCCGCTCTGACCAAGAGCCAGAGCCCAGGGTCCCCATCCCAGATGGCCACATCCCTCATCCCCAGTCTAACGGGGAGGATAGTGATGAGGACGAACCGCTCACACCCACTGCCAACACCACAGGTAAACTATATAACCCCTTAGCCTAGCTGTTACCCTAACTTTTCCAATCACCACAAACTGATCTGAAGACCTCTTACTGTGATTGTTCAAAAAAGTGATCTAATGATATCCTGGACACAAACTAATGGTCCAAAACTGTTATCTGGACATGATCTGGGGAAAGTTGTCTGGCGGTCCAAGAAAGTTATCTGGACATTGCCCCTAACGGTCCAACAAACACATTTGAAAGTCCCAGTAAGTGACCTTCGACACCCTCACTAATGGTCCAAGGAAGTGATCTGGGGGGGTTCAAGGAGGTGATCTGGGTGTCTTTGAATAGGACCCTTCTACGTTTTCCTTGGATGTTATGAAGTGTCTTGGATTTTCCCTTATTTCATGCAAGCAAAAAATATCTGTCCCATTCAAAAAGCCCAAGAATGTCATTTAAAACACTATTTGATTGGACTGCCCTAGTCTATCACTCACCAGGCCTCTCTCCTCTCCCCAGAGGGTCCAGAGGCCCAGTCCTGCGGGACTGGCAGTGGGAGTGGGTCCTCATAGCACCTGCCCCCCTTCATCGGCTCACGCACTGCAGTCAGGACCACCTTACAGACCCCTCCATGGACACCTCAGGCCAGCATCTCCCCAGTGGTCTGAGGTCACAGTGGAGCGACAGGAAGGATCCTGTGTAGGTGTTACTAAGTTAACTCTGCAGTTCACACTCTGGATTCACAGTATATCCGGGATGGATGGTCTTTTTTGTTTAGTTTTTCTTTTTTTCTTTTTTTACCTCTAGAACTGGATTTTGGGGGGAGTGGGGGGTGTTGTGAATTGGATGCTCATCATATTGATGAGTGAGAGGGAATGAGAAAGCAGTTTTCTTTTCTAGCTGATATAAGTACATTCTAAATAGTTTGCTGTTAAAAGTGTGACTTCTTTAGCCACCTTGCAAGAGAACAGACCTCAGGCACTTCAGTGGGGCTTGTATTTTGTTCAGCGAGGTAAAGATTGAGTTGCTTAGCAAATATTTGTTTATAAAGTCTTTTTTTATTTCACTGAGTTTTGTCATTGAAGAGTGTCTGAACTCTTACTTCAAGTTGTATTTTTCTAAGGCAAAATGCTTGCACACGCTCTAGCTAGGAGTAGTCCGTCAATACCTCCTCTGGCCACTGTTAGTTTTTAGTCTGTAGTCCACATTGTCATTTATTTTTTTTACCACAAATCGGTTGAATTTAGAATCCCTTGTGCAAACACCTGTTTGATGTTCGTAGCCATAAAATATTTAATTTAATAGTGGAATTTACCTGTGTTCATGATTATTATTATTATTACTGGTACATTACGTTTTTATTGATAGTTAATATTATCCACTTTGTTTTTGAAATTCATGTGAAAATTAACAAATTCTGTAAATAAGAAAGCTTGTTGGATTTGATCATTTTACAACAGGTTTGCACCATGACCCCAAAGTTTACCCCGAATATAGCCGTTAGATTTGTTTGTTTCAAAAATATAAACATTTTTTAGATAGATCAGAAAAATATACATGTTCTCAGATACATACATACATACATATGTGTGTGTGTGTGTGTGTGTGTGTGTGTATATATATATATATATATGTATATATATATATGTGTATATATATATATATGTATATGTGTATATGTATGTATATATATATGTATATGTGTGTGTGGAGGAAACCCATTTTATGTTTGAGTTGTTTACAATTATGTAACTAGTTTGCTTTAAATAAGTTCCAATCACAAGGCTTTGTTTATAACAACCACGATCTCAGAGTCATGTAAGACCATTGCAACAAAAGAAAATCCCTATTTTTTTCATGCGATCAGAAAGGCCAATATAATAACTTTTAGGTTAGGGTGTTGGCATTTGGTGTATCTAGCATGTCATTATTTGCATCTGTCCTAAATTTGTTTGACATCAAAACCCTATAAAATGCACATATACTCTCAGAACAGCGAATGCTGCCATTCAAAGAGCTATAGGCATTGGAACAGGTGGCACTACGCACACAGGGTACAGTATTTTTCACCAATAGTCTGGTGCTGAGCCCTCAATTTATTCCTTTGTTAAATATATGGCTCTGGTTTGGTGTATTTAAAACAAACAGACCCCTTAAAGAGAAGTAGGTGACTAATGTAATATTTTCTTCAGTGAAGTATAGTTCCTTTTGTTTTAAGCCTCTTTCTTCCTCATCGGTGGAATGAGTAATATTTCTAAGTTGTATTATAGCGTTCTGCTTTTTCATCTACTACAAGCCTTTGATGTGAAAAATGTATTTTAACTAAAAAAAGTATACTAAGAAAAGTTAAGGAAAAAAAACAGGCAAGTAGACATATTATTGGTTAAAATGTATAAATCCTGTAATGTATATTATTGAATAAGCAGCCTTTAAAGGAATAATCCACTCAAACTTTATTTGGGTAATTGTCATTTCACTGTTGATAATGAAACAAATTCCAAAATATAGTTTTTGAGTGGATTACTCCTTTTAAGTGTAAAAAAGGACAACTCCTTATTTAGTACTGTTCTTCACTGCAGTCTATAGAAACCTCACCGTGTAATGTGCTCCGTAAAATTGTGTTCTCTTCATTTTTCACATTCTGCTTGTGTAGCTACAAACAGGACTATTCCTAATGGCCCAGTTTTAAAAAAGTTATCTGGGTTTCGCCTATCAGATAGAATAGAATGAATAGAACGGAAGTCCCCATTCAAGTCAATGTTTTGTCCATTCTATTCATTCTATTTCTATGCATTTAATCCTATCCGATAGGTAAAATCTAGATAACTTAAAAAGAAACTGGGCCCTGGACATGAATGTATGGCAACTTGTCTCTATATAAAGGGCCAGGGGCCGACGTTCTTCAGCACTTTTCCTTCTCTGTGATATTTCTCCCATCAATATGAATTGTTTTAATGTTCGTAAATGCACATGAACTGGGGCTGTCCATGGATTAATTGGCAAAGGTGGTTGATAATGAAGTGTTGAATGTTGTTTACATTGGGGTCATTGGTTATTTGTTGGGGAGTGACTGTAAGACAGATATACACTTTTGTTCATGTTCTATTTTTGTTGCTGAAATTTCTGTTATGTCTGCTATAGTTCCCTTAAAACATCTACCTGTTTTTTTTTGCTTTTTTTTAGTTATGCCTAGCTGTCGTTGTTCCATAACCTGGTGCTATTTTGTTGCATTTCCTATCACTATACAAGTCAATGTTGATATTCTGTTAGATCGAGATCAAAACAGTACATCTTTGAATGGAAGTCGAGTGAAGAGGATGTTATGAAACCTAGTTGACATGGACGCGCTCTTGCTGCTATTGTACAAGGGCACCTGTCTCATACTGTATCTGTGACTGGAATATGTTTTCATAGGAACATGTTGTCTGCGTTGGCCTCTTAACATGCCATTAACTTCAATATATTAGGTGATAGTTTACAGTGGTGGCATTGCTGCTTATTGCGATTGATCCAATACAACACAAGTGTGTTCATAGAGTAGGTATGCCAGAGATACGCAAGGGATCGGGAGTGTTGCATTAATAGACGTTGGAATGGTCCGAAAAAGAAGATTAATTTCAAACAGGCCCACTTATGAGGGAAAGGCTTGCTTACCACCTATCCTCTCTTTCCAATGGAGACATCTAGAGAGGGACCAAACCTATCAGGATAAAGATGCTTGTCATTGAGGAGCACTAGAATAGCTACATGTCTCCTTTCAACAATGCCCACCTTAACCAGTCATTTTGATATCAATCGCCCAATATGTGTGAAATAAGTGCAAAGATGGGCTTCAGAGTCATAGCAAATCTCCATTCAGGCAACACACAGGAGGAGATGCTGTACTGTACCATTCACCCCTGTTGATGTGTGTATCACAGAAAGGCTACTTTGAATCTCCTCCTGTCTGAGATCTTGTACGGCTGTCAGAGCATCTACTAGCTGTAGTATATTATTTACCAATCTCTAATGCGTTCACTCGATGGAACGCCTCTTTCTAATAACCCTAGTAGATTGCTGTCAAATGTCGTTGACAAATTTGAGTCTTTTGGTCTAGGTTTTTCTTCATTTTTTTCCCTTTAAAGGTTTTGAGGATATTAAAGAAGGCAGTAAATATCCCCCTCCCCTCCACCACCCTATAGATGTATAAGAGTTCAGGGACCATGATGTGACTATGCTTAGATTGCTGAGGGATTGAGCTGTAAACATTGGGCTGGAGAACCACAGCATTGCAGTGAGTCATTCTAGCGGTCTGGGCCTACTCAAGGGAGGCAAGGGAGCTAGTGGCATGGATTTCTGTTTATAACGCTGCTGTCTGTCAGCAAACTCTAGAGGTCTGTCCATCCGTCCAAACAAACCACAGGGATACTTGGAGATCTGGGTCAGGACTCTCTTCCCCCAGTCCTAGGGATGGGCATCTTGGGGCCTGGAGCGCTGCAGGGAGTGCAGGCTTTAGTGCCGTTTAGTTAATTCGCTCATAATGGTTTACAATAAAATAGAAGATTAGAATAAGCCCTGAAGGCTGGTGAAACAAAGGCCTGCACAGCTCTCCATGAACAGAGTTGCCCACCCCTGTCTCAGTCCCTTCACCTGAAATTCATTGTTGAGCCTACTGTTTTGACAGGTGAAACAATCATGTTATTTTTTGCTTTGAGCTTTAGTATAAAATGACTACAAAAAAAGGCAAAAACATAAACAAAAAACTAATATAAAAAAAAATCACTTGTGTTATAAAAAAATGTTTATGTAAAATTGTCATATCAAATGTATTTCAAAATTACATTAAAACTTTTAACAGAAAGCAAAGCTTGTTTTGTTGTTTTCATGGTTTAATCAAATAGCTTTGATCGTATGGTTTCACTTGCATGTTAGGTGAACTAGAGTAAGTCGTTTCGAAGTACAATAGCTAATCCTGCAAGCTCAGACTGTCTCAGTGTAGTGAGTGTTGCTCTCTTGCCACAGGAGGGTGATCTTGGTCTGAAGATGGTTCACTATCAACAGGAGGGTGATCTTGGTCTGAAGATGGTTCACTATCAACAGGAGGGTGCTCTTGGTCTGAAGATGGTTCACTATCAACAGGAGGGTGCTCTTGGTCTGAAGATGGTTCACTATCAACAGGAGGGTGATCTTGGTCTGAAGATGGTTCACAATCAACAGGAGGGTGATCTTGACCTGAAGATGGTTCATTATCAACAGGAGGGTGCTCTTGGTCTGAAGATGGTTCACTATCAACAGGAGGGTGCTCTTGGTCTGAAGATGGTTCACTATCAACAGGAGGGTGATCTTGGTCTGAAGATGGTTCACAATCAACAGGAGGGTGCTCTTGGTCTGAAGATGGTTCATTATCAACAGGAGGGTGCTCTTGACCTGAAGATGGTTCACAATCAACAGGAAGGTGCTCTTGGTCTGAAGATGGTTCATTATCAACAGGAGGGTGCTCTTGGTCTGAAGATGGTTCACTATCAACAGGAGGGTGATCTTGGTCTGAAGATGGTTCACTATCAACAGGAGGGTGCTCTTGGTCTGAAGATGGTTCACTATCAACAGGAGGGTGCTCTTGGTCTGAAGATGGTTCACTATCAACAAGAGGGTGATCTTGGTCTGAAGATGGTTCACAATCAACAGGAGGGTGATCTTGACCTGAAGATGGTTCATTATCAACAGGAGGGTGCTCTTGGTCTGAAGATGGTTCACTATCAACAGGAGGGTGCTCTTGACCTGAAGATGGTTCACTATCAACAGGAGGGTGCTCTTGACCTGAAGATGGTTCACAATCAACAGGAGGGTGCTCTTGGTCTGAAGATGGTTCATTATCAACAGGAGGGTGCTCTTGACCTGAAGATGGTTCACAATCAACAGGAGGGTGATCTTGACCTGAAGATGGTTCATTATCAACAGGAGGGTGCTCTTGGTCTGAATATGGTTCACTATCAACAGGAGGGTGCTCTTGACCTGAAGATGGTTCATTATCAACAGGAGGGTGATCTTAAGGAACTATATTGAGCCATTACATCACTTCTGTTTTCACTAGGGTATAAAAATGAGGTAACACATGCAATATCCCTTTGTCATCCAACACCATGAAGAAAACAAAAGAACTGGCAGTTCAAAAGAGACAGATGGTCGTAGACCTTCATAAATCTGGTATGGCTACAAGAAGATCCACAAACGATTAAATATACCACTGAGCACTGTCAGAGCAATTATTTAAAAATTCAAAAGATATGGAACAGTTGAAAACCTCACGTGTAGAGAACGCAAATGCATTTTGCCCCAGGATAGGGAGGAGGATGGTGAGAGAAGCAACAAAAACCCCAAGAATCCCCGTGAAATAATTGCAGGCTTTGGGGACGTCTTGGGGTCACCAGGTTTCAAAAAGCAATATGAGACCCCACCTCCACAACCACAGGCTCTTTGGAAGGGCTGCCAGAAGAAAGCCTTTTCTGACCCCAAGACACAGACGCAAGCACATCGAGTTTGCAAAATGTCATTTAAATTATGACAGAAGAAGGTGATCTGGTCAGAAGAGAACAAAATTGAATGTTTTTGTCAGATACAGCATCGGCATGTTTGGCGGCGAAACAGAGATGCATACAAGGAGAGGCATCTCATACTCATGGTGAAATATGGTGGTGGGTCAGTGATGTTTTGGGGCTGTTTTAATTCCAGAGGTCCAGGGGAACTGGTTAAGATTGATGGCATAATGAACTCCAAGTATCAGGCAATTTTGGCTGACAATCTGGTTGCCTCTGCCAGAAGGCTGGGACTTGGCCGTAGGTGGACTTTCCAACAAGACAATGACCCAAAACATACCTCAAGATCCATACAGAAATGGTTCTGTGACAACAAAATCAATTTTCTGCCATGGCCATCTCAGTCGCTGGACCTCAATCCAATCGAAAACCTGTGGGCTGAGTTGAAAAGGGTAGTTGATAAGCGCAAACCCAAGAATGTGAAAGATTTTGAAAGGATCTGCATAGAGGACTGGTCCAAAATCCCTCCAAATGTGTTCCTTAACCTTGTCAAACACTACAGGAAAAGACTCCATGCTGTTATCCTTGCCAGAGTTGGCTGCACTAAGTACTAAATGGGGAGTGCCAATAATTATGCAACCTTGATTTTGGTGAAATGTATTTTGTATTAAATAATTGTATGATTTTGGTTGGTTCCCTTGAAACATTAATAAAGTACAGTATTTTTCACGTTATTTTGAGTTTCTCTATAATTATATTGTTTTTTTATTTTTTATTATTGTTTGTGCATTCTCAGTCAGGGGTGCCAGTAATATTGGAGCCCACTGTATATGTATTTATCTAATTTGGCTATTTCTGCAGTTCCTGCTGAATAAATAGCTTGCAGTATACACTCAGTGGACAGTTTATTAGGTACAACTGTCTAGTACTGGGTTGGACATCCCTTTACCTCCAGAACAGACAGAATTTTCCGGGGCATGGAAACGTAGCTAAATTGGTATCAACGTGCGCCAGGAAAACATTCCCCACACCAGTACGACCAGCCTGTACTGTTGACACCAGGCAGGATGGGGTTATGGACTCATGCAGCTTACGCCAAGTCCTGACTCTGCCATCAGCATGAAGCAACAGGAACCGGGATTCGTCGGACGAGGCAACATTGTTCCACTCCTCAATTGTCCGATGTTGGTGATCGTGTGCCCATTGGAGCGGCTGCTTCTTGTTTTTAGCTGATTGGAGTGGAACCTGGTGTGGTCGTCTGCTGCAATAGCCCAACCGTGAAAAGGGCCGACAAGTTGTGCGTTCCGAGATGCTGTTCTGCACACCACTGTTGTACTGCGCCAATGTTTGCCTGTTTGTGGCCTGCCTTTTAGCTTGCACAATTCTTGCCATTCTTCTTTGACTGCTCATCAAGGAGCTATTTTCGCCCACAGGACTTACACTGACTGGATGTTTTTTGTTTGTCGCACCATTCTCTGTAAACCCTAGACACGTGAAAAGCCAAGGAGGCTGGCTGGCTGTTTCTGAGATACTTGAACCTGCGCGCCTGGTATCAACGATCATACCTAGGGCTGTTGTGGTGACCGTATTACCGCCATACCAGTGGTCACGAGTCATGAAGGCAGTCAAATTCCACGTGACCGTTGAGACACGGTAATTAGGTGTCTCCAAGCTCCGATGCTGCTGATGGTCATTAGTAGCCCACCAAACTTGCTAACTGCCTGGTACTCAGCACTCTAATCACTCTGACATCAATGCAACTATAATCGGAAATCTAATCAAACACTTCTTGAGATCCCATTAGCTCATGTTGCACAATATTTCTATAGGCTATGCAATTGAGCAAGAAAACAGAGTGATGACCTCTATTAAAAAGAGGAGGATCCCATCAGCTTTCTATAGGCTAGGCCTACTATATTTATTTCTGAACTTTCCTAATATTAAGCACATTGTTTATATTTACAACAGGAGTATAGCCTACCTACCTGGCTGGCATGAAAATGAACCACGGTAAAAGCGTCCTCCATTCACTATTTAAGTGTGTAGATGACATGTAGTTTTTTCCCTGCCCCTGTTTTGAGACAGGTGCATGATAATGGTCCATTCTAAATCAATACAGTACCAGTCAAATGTTTGGACACCTACTCATTCCATTTTCTACATTGTAGAATCAAAACTATGAAATAACACATATGGACGACGAACCGCTCACACCCACTGCCAACACCACAGGTAAACTATATAACCCCTTAGCCTAGCTGTTACCCTAACTTTTCCAATCACCACAAACTGATCTGAAGACCTCTTACTGTGATTGTTCAAAAAAGTGATCTAATGATATCCTGGACACAAACTAATGGTCCAAAACTGTTATCTGGACATGATCTGGGGAAAGTTGTCTGGCGGTCCAAGAAAGTTATCTGGACATTGCCCCTAACGGTCCAACAAACACATTTGAAAGTCCCAGTAAGTGACCTTCGACACCCTCACTAATGGTCCAAGGAAGTGATCTGGGGGGGTTCAAGGAGGTGATCTGGGTGTCTTTGAATAGGACCCTTCTACGTTTTCCTTGGATGTTATGAAGTGTCTTGGATTTTCCCTTATTTCATGCAAGCAAAAAATATCTGTCCCATTCAAAAAGCCCAAGAATGTCATTTAAAACACTATTTGATTGGACTGCCCTAGTCTATCACTCACCAGGCCTCTCTCCTCTCCCCAGAGGGTCCAGAGGCCCAGTCCTGCGGGACTGGCAGTGGGAGTGGGTCCTCATAGCACCTGCCCCCCTTCATCGGCTCACGCACTGCAGTCAGGACCACCTTACAGACCCCTCCATGGACACCTCAGGCCAGCATCTCCCCAGTGGTCTGAGGTCACAGTGGAGCGACAGGAAGGATCCTGTGTAGGTGTTACTAAGTTAACTCTGCAGTTCACACTCTGGATTCACAGTATATCCGGGATGGATGGTCTTTTTTGTTTAGTTTTTCTTTTTTTCTTTTTTTACCTCTAGAACTGGATTTTGGGGGGAGTGGGGGGTGTTGTGAATTGGATGCTCATCATATTGATGAGTGAGAGGGAATGAGAAAGCAGTTTTCTTTTCTAGCTGATATAAGTACATTCTAAATAGTTTGCTGTTAAAAGTGTGACTTCTTTAGCCACCTTGCAAGAGAACAGACCTCAGGCACTTCAGTGGGGCTTGTATTTTGTTCAGCGAGGTAAAGATTGAGTTGCTTAGCAAATATTTGTTTATAAAGTCTTTTTTTATTTCACTGAGTTTTGTCATTGAAGAGTGTCTGAACTCTTACTTCAAGTTGTATTTTTCTAAGGCAAAATGCTTGCACACGCTCTAGCTAGGAGTAGTCCGTCAATACCTCCTCTGGCCACTGTTAGTTTTTAGTCTGTAGTCCACATTGTCATTTATTTTTTTTACCACAAATCGGTTGAATTTAGAATCCCTTGTGCAAACACCTGTTTGATGTTCGTAGCCATAAAATATTTAATTTAATAGTGGAATTTACCTGTGTTCATGATTATTATTATTATTACTGGTACATTACGTTTTTATTGATAGTTAATATTATCCACTTTGTTTTTGAAATTCATGTGAAAATTAACAAATTCTGTAAATAAGAAAGCTTGTTGGATTTGATCATTTTACAACAGGTTTGCACCATGACCCCAAAGTTTACCCCGAATATAGCCGTTAGATTTGTTTGTTTCAAAAATATAAACATTTTTTAGATAGATCAGAAAAATATACATGTTCTCAGATACATACATACATACATATGTGTGTGTGTGTGTGTGTGTGTGTGTGTGTGTGTGTATATATATATATATATGTATATATATATATGTGTATATATATATATATATATGTATATGTGTATATGTATGTATATATATATGTATATGTGTGTGTGGAGGAAACCCATTTTATGTTTGAGTTGTTTACAATTATGTAACTAGTTTGCTTTAAATAAGTTCCAATCACAAGGCTTTGTTTATAACAACCACGATCTCAGAGTCATGTAAGACCATTGCAACAAAAGAAAATCCCTATTTTTTTCATGCGATCAGAAAGGCCAATATAATAACTTTTAGGTTAGGGTGTTGGCATTTGGTGTATCTAGCATGTCATTATTTGCATCTGTCCTAAATTTGTTTGACATCAAAACCCTACAAAATGCACATATACTCTCAGAACAGCGAATGCTGCCATTCAAAGAGCTATAGGCATTGGAACAGGTGGCACTACGCACACAGGGTACAGTATTTTTCACCAATAGTCTGGTGCTGAGCCCTCAATTTATTCCTTTGTTAAATATATGGCTCTGGTTTGGTGTATTTAAAACAAACAGACCCCTTAAAGAGAAGTAGGTGACTAATGTAATATTTTCTTCAGTGAAGTATAGTTCCTTTTGTTTTAAGCCTCTTTCTTCCTCATCGGTGGAATGAGTAATATTTCTAAGTTGTATTATAGCGTTCTGCTTTTTCATCTACTACAAGCCTTTGATGTGAAAAATGTATTTTAACTAAAAAAAGTATACTAAGAAAAGTTAAGGAAAAAAAACAGGCAAGTAGACATATTATTGGTTAAAATGTATAAATCCTGTAATGTATATTATTGAATAAGCAGCCTTTAAAGGAATAATCCACTCAAACTTTATTTGGGTAATTGTCATTTCACTGTTGATAATGAAACAAATTCCAAAATATAGTTTTTGAGTGGATTACTCCTTTTAAGTGTAAAAAAGGACAACTCCTTATTTAGTACTGTTCTTCACTGCAGTCTATAGAAACCTCACCGTGTAATGTGCTCCGTAAAATTGTGTTCTCTTCATTTTTCACATTCTGCTTGTGTAGCTACAAACAGGACTATTCCTAATGGCCCAGTTTTAAAAAAGTTATCTGGGTTTCGCCTATCAGATAGAATAGAATGAATAGAACGGAAGTCCCCATTCAAGTCAATGTTTTGTCCATTCTATTCATTCTATTTCTATGCATTTAATCCTATCCGATAGGTAAAATCTAGATAACTTAAAAAGAAACTGGGCCCTGGACATGAATGTATGGCAACTTGTCTCTATATAAAGGGCCAGGGGCCGACGTTCTTCAGCACTTTTCCTTCTCTGTGATATTTCTCCCATCGATATGAATTGTTTTAATGTTCGTAAATGCACATGAACTGGGGCTGTCCATGGATTAATTGGCAAAGGTGGTTGATAATGAAGTGTTGAATGTTGTTTACATTGGGGTCATTGGTTATTTGTTGGGGAGTGACTGTAAGACAGATATACACTTTTGTTCATGTTCTATTTTTGTTGCTGAAATTTCTGTTATGTCTGCTATAGTTCCCTTAAAACATCTACCTGTTTTTTTTTGCTTTTTTTTAGTTATGCCTAGCTGTCGTTGTTCCATAACCTGGTGCTATTTTGTTGCATTTCCTATCACTATACAAGTCAATGTTGATATTCTGTTAGATCGAGATCAAAACAGTACATCTTTGAATGGAAGTCGAGTGAAGAGGATGTTATGAAACCTAGTTGACATGGACGCGCTCTTGCTGCTATTGTACAAGGGCACCTGTCTCATACTGTATCTGTGACTGGAATATGTTTTCATAGGAACATGTTGTCTGCGTTGGCCTCTTAACATGCCATTAACTTCAATATATTAGGTGATAGTTTACAGTGGTGGCATTGCTGCTTATTGCGATTGATCCAATACAACACAAGTGTGTTCATAGAGTAGGTATGCCAGAGATACGCAAGGGATCGGGAGTGTTGCATTAATAGACGTTGGAATGGTCCGAAAAAGAAGATTAATTTCAAACAGGCCCACTTATGAGGGAAAGGCTTGCTTACCACCTATCCTCTCTTTCCAATGGAGACATCTAGAGAGGGACCAAACCTATCAGGATAAAGATGCTTGTCATTGAGGAGCACTAGAATAGCTACATGTCTCCTTTCAACAATGCCCACCTTAACCAGTCATTTTGATATCAATCGCCCAATATGTGTGAAATAAGTGCAAAGATGGGCTTCAGAGTCATAGCAAATCTCCATTCAGGCAACACACAGGAGGAGATGCTGTACTGTACCATTCACCCCTGTTGATGTGTGTATCACAGAAAGGCTACTTTGAATCTCCTCCTGTCTGAGATCTTGTACGGCTGTCAGAGCATCTACTAGCTGTAGTATATTATTTACCAATCTCTAATGCGTTCACTCGATGGAACGCCTCTTTCTAATAACCCTAGTAGATTGCTGTCAAATGTCGTTGACAAATTTGAGTCTTTTGGTCTAGGTTTTTCTTCATTTTTTTCCCTTTAAAGGTTTTGAGGATATTAAAGAAGGCAGTAAATATCCCCCTCCCCTCCACCACCCTATAGATGTATAAGAGTTCAGGGACCATGATGTGACTATGCTTAGATTGCTGAGGGATTGAGCTGTAAACATTGGGCTGGAGAACCACAGCATTGCAGTGAGTCATTCTAGCGGTCTGGGCCTACTCAAGGGAGGCAAGGGAGCTAGTGGCATGGATTTCTGTTTATAACGCTGCTGTCTGTCAGCAAACTCTAGAGGTCTGTCCATCCGTCCAAACAAACCACAGGGATACTTGGAGATCTGGGTCAGGACTCTCTTCCCCCAGTCCTAGGGATGGGCATCTTGGGGCCTGGAGCGCTGCAGGGAGTGCAGGCTTTAGTGCCGTTTAGTTAATTCGCTCATAATGGTTTACAATAAAATAGAAGATTAGAATAAGCCCTGAAGGCTGGTGAAACAAAGGCCTGCACAGCTCTCCATGAACAGAGTTGCCCACCCCTGTCTCAGTCCCTTCACCTGAAATTCATTGTTGAGCCTACTGTTTTGACAGGTGAAACAATCATGTTATTTTTTGCTTTGAGCTTTAGTATAAAATGACTACAAAAAAAGGCAAAAACATAAACAAAAAACTAATATAAAAAAAAATCACTTGTGTTATAAAAAAATGTTTATGTAAAATTGTCATATCAAATGTATTTCAAAATTACATTAAAACTTTTAACAGAAAGCAAAGCTTGTTTTGTTGTTTTCATGGTTTAATCAAATAGCTTTGATCGTATGGTTTCACTTGCATGTTAGGTGAACTAGAGTAAGTCGTTTCGAAGTACAATAGCTAATCCTGCAAGCTCAGACTGTCTCAGTGTAGTGAGTGTTGCTCTCTTGCCACAGGAGGGTGATCTTGGTCTGAAGATGGTTCACTATCAACAGGAGGGTGATCTTGGTCTGAAGATGGTTCACTATCAACAGGAGGGTGCTCTTGGTCTGAAGATGGTTCACTATCAACAGGAGGGTGCTCTTGGTCTGAAGATGGTTCACTATCAACAGGAGGGTGATCTTGGTCTGAAGATGGTTCACAATCAACAGGAGGGTGATCTTGACCTGAAGATGGTTCATTATCAACAGGAGGGTGCTCTTGGTCTGAAGATGGTTCACTATCAACAGGAGGGTGCTCTTGGTCTGAAGATGGTTCACTATCAACAGGAGGGTGATCTTGGTCTGAAGATGGTTCACAATCAACAGGAGGGTGCTCTTGGTCTGAAGATGGTTCATTATCAACAGGAGGGTGCTCTTGACCTGAAGATGGTTCACAATCAACAGGAAGGTGCTCTTGGTCTGAAGATGGTTCATTATCAACAGGAGGGTGCTCTTGGTCTGAAGATGGTTCACTATCAACAGGAGGGTGATCTTGGTCTGAAGATGGTTCACTATCAACAGGAGGGTGCTCTTGGTCTGAAGATGGTTCACTATCAACAGGAGGGTGCTCTTGGTCTGAAGATGGTTCACTATCAACAGGAGGGTGATCTTGGTCTGAAGATGGTTCACAATCAACAGGAGGGTGATCTTGACCTGAAGATGGTTCATTATCAACAGGAGGGTGCTCTTGGTCTGAAGATGGTTCACTATCAACAGGAGGGTGCTCTTGACCTGAAGATGGTTCACTATCAACAGGAGGGTGCTCTTGACCTGAAGATGGTTCACAATCAACAGGAGGGTGCTCTTGGTCTGAAGATGGTTCATTATCAACAGGAGGGTGCTCTTGACCTGAAGATGGTTCACAATCAACAGGAGGGTGATCTTGACCTGAAGATGGTTCATTATCAACAGGAGGGTGCTCTTGGTCTGAATATGGTTCACTATCAACAGGAGGGTGCTCTTGACCTGAAGATGGTTCATTATCAACAGGAGGGTGATCTTAAGGAACTATATTGAGCCATTACATCACTTCTGTTTTCACTAGGGTATAAAAATGAGGTAACACATGCAATATCCCTTTGTCATCCAACACCATGAAGAAAACAAAAGAACTGGCAGTTCAAAAGAGACAGATGGTCGTAGACCTTCATAAATCTGGTATGGCTACAAGAAGATCCACAAACGATTAAATATACCACTGAGCACTGTCAGAGCAATTATTTAAAAATTCAAAAGATATGGAACAGTTGAAAACCTCACGTGTAGAGAACGCAAATGCATTTTGCCCCAGGATAGGGAGGAGGATGGTGAGAGAAGCAACAAAAACCCCAAGAATCCCCGTGAAATAATTGCAGGCTTTGGGGACGTCTTGGGGTCACCAGGTTTCAAAAAGCAATATGAGACCCCACCTCCACAACCACAGGCTCTTTGGAAGGGCTGCCAGAAGAAAGCCTTTTCTGACCCCAAGACACAGACGCAAGCACATCGAGTTTGCAAAATGTCATTTAAATTATGACAGAAGAAGGTGATCTGGTCAGAAGAGAACAAAATTGAATGTTTTTGTCAGATACAGCATCGGCATGTTTGGCGGCGAAACAGAGATGCATACAAGGAGAGGCATCTCATACTCATGGTGAAATATGGTGGTGGGTCAGTGATGTTTTGGGGCTGTTTTAATTCCAGAGGTCCAGGGGAACTGGTTAAGATTGATGGCATAATGAACTCCAAGTATCAGGCAATTTTGGCTGACAATCTGGTTGCCTCTGCCAGAAGGCTGGGACTTGGCCGTAGGTGGACTTTCCAACAAGACAATGACCCAAAACATACCTCAAGATCCATACAGAAATGGTTCTGTGACAACAAAATCAATTTTCTGCCATGGCCATCTCAGTCGCTGGACCTCAATCCAATCGAAAACCTGTGGGCTGAGTTGAAAAGGGTAGTTGATAAGCGCAAACCCAAGAATGTGAAAGATTTTGAAAGGATCTGCATAGAGGACTGGTCCAAAATCCCTCCAAATGTGTTCCTTAACCTTGTCAAACACTACAGGAAAAGACTCCATGCTGTTATCCTTGCCAGAGTTGGCTGCACTAAGTACTAAATGGGGAGTGCCAATAATTATGCAACCTTGATTTTGGTGAAATGTATTTTGTATTAAATAATTGTATGATTTTGGTTGGTTCCCTTGAAACATTAATAAAGTACAGTATTTTTCACGTTATTTTGAGTTTCTCTATAATTATATTGTTTTTTTATTTTTTATTATTGTTTGTGCATTCTCAGTCAGGGGTGCCAGTAATATTGGAGCCCACTGTATATGTATTTATCTAATTTGGCTATTTCTGCAGTTCCTGCTGAATAAATAGCTTGCAGTATACACTCAGTGGACAGTTTATTAGGTACAACTGTCTAGTACTGGGTTGGACATCCCTTTACCTCCAGAACAGACAGAATTTTCCGGGGCATGGAAACGTAGCTAAATTGGTATCAACGTGCGCCAGGAAAACATTCCCCACACCAGTACGACCAGCCTGTACTGTTGACACCAGGCAGGATGGGGTTATGGACTCATGCAGCTTACGCCAAGTCCTGACTCTGCCATCAGCATGAAGCAACAGGAACCGGGATTCGTCGGACGAGGCAACATTGTTCCACTCCTCAATTGTCCGATGTTGGTGATCGTGTGCCCATTGGAGCGGCTGCTTCTTGTTTTTAGCTGATTGGAGTGGAACCTGGTGTGGTCGTCTGCTGCAATAGCCCAACCGTGAAAAGGGCCGACAAGTTGTGCGTTCCGAGATGCTGTTCTGCACACCACTGTTGTACTGCGCCAATGTTTGCCTGTTTGTGGCCTGCCTTTTAGCTTGCACAATTCTTGCCATTCTTCTTTGACTGCTCATCAAGGAGCTATTTTCGCCCACAGGACTTACACTGACTGGATGTTTTTTGTTTGTCGCACCATTCTCTGTAAACCCTAGACACGTGAAAAGCCAAGGAGGCTGGCTGGCTGTTTCTGAGATACTTGAACCTGCGCGCCTGGTATCAACGATCATACCTAGGGCTGTTGTGGTGACCGTATTACCGCCATACCAGTGGTCACGAGTCATGAAGGCAGTCAAATTCCACGTGACCGTTGAGACACGGTAATTAGGTGTCTCCAAGCTCCGATGCTGCTGATGGTCATTAGTAGCCCACCAAACTTGCTAACTGCCTGGTACTCAGCACTCTAATCACTCTGACATCAATGCAACTATAATCGGAAATCTAATCAAACACTTCTTGAGATCCCATTAGCTCATGTTGCACAATATTTCTATAGGCTATGCAATTGAGCAAGAAAACAGAGTGATGACCTCTATTAAAAAGAGGAGGATCCCATCAGCTTTCTATAGGCTAGGCCTACTATATTTATTTCTGAACTTTCCTAATATTAAGCACATTGTTTATATTTACAACAGGAGTATAGCCTACCTACCTGGCTGGCATGAAAATGAACCACGGTAAAAGCGTCCTCCATTCACTATTTAAGTGTGTAGATGACATGTAGTTTTTTCCCTGCCCCTGTTTTGAGACAGGTGCATGATAATGGTCCATTCTAAATCAATACAGTACCAGTCAAATGTTTGGACACCTACTCATTCCATTTTCTACATTGTAGAATCAAAACTATGAAATAACACATATGGAATCATGTAGTAACCAAATCAAAATATATTTTATATTTGAGATTCTTCAAAGTAGCCACCCTTTGCCTTGATGACAGCTTTTGCACACTCTTGGCATCCTCTCAACAAGCTTCATGAGGTAGTCACCTGGAATGCATTTAAATTAACAGGTGTGCAAAACCCATCAAGCGCTATGATGAAACTGGCTCTCATGGTGACTGCAACAGGAAAGGAAGACCCAGGGTTACCTCTGCTGCACAGGATAAGTTCATTACAGTTATCAGCCTCAGAAATTGCAGCCCAAATAAATACTTCACAGAGTAACAGACACATCTCAACATCAACTGTTAAGAGGAGGCTGCGTGAATCAGGCCTTCATGGTCAAATTGCTGCAAAGAAACCACTACTAAAGGATACCAATAAGAAGAAGAGACTTGCTTGGGCCAAGAAACACGAGCAATGGAAATCTGTCTTTTGGTCTGATGAGTCCAAATTTGAGATTTTTGGTTCCAACCACCATGTCTTTGTGAGACGCAGAGTAGGTGAACGGATGATCTCCGCATGTGTGGTTCCCACCGTGAAGCATGGAGGAGGAGGTGTGATAGTGTGGGGGTGCTTTGCTGATGACACTGTCAGTGATTTATTTAGAATTCAGGCACACTTACAACAGCATTCTGCAATGATACGCCATCCCATCTGGTTTGGGCTTAGTGGGACTGTCATTTGTTTTTCAACAGGACAATGACCCAACACACTTCCAGGCTGTGTAAGGGCTATTTGACTAAGAAGGAGAGTGATGGAGTGATGCATCAGATAACCTGGCCTCCACAATCACCTGACCTCAACCCAACTGAGATGGTTTGGGATGAGTTGGACCTTTAGAGTGAAGGAAAAGCAGCCAACAAGTGCTCAGCACATGTGGGAACTCCTTCAAGTCTGTTGGAAAAGCATTCCAGGTGAAGCTGGTTGAGAGAATGCCAAGAGTGTGCGAAGCTGTCAAGGCAAAGGGTGGCTACTTTTTTGGGTTACTACATGATTCCATATGTGTTTTGATGTCTTATTCTACAATGTAGAAAATAGTAAAAATAAAGAAAAGTGTCCAAGCTTTTGACTGGTACTTCGTATGTCAAGACAAGATTTAATCAAGAATAGTCTGATGGCTGACAATATTAGCCTGTCACATGTGAATTATATATTAACGTTTGTGAATGATGCCTAGCATAAGGCAAGAAACAATGCCTTTTTTGACTCATAGTCACTCACCTCATGTAGCCTAGCCCATAGGCCTATATGTTTTGATAAGGTTTGTCTCACAACTAAAGTGGCCAAATAACTTCTTAAAATGAAGCACATAAATATGCTTTACAAGGAGTGTAGAGCCTAACTGGCATACATAAGCAGCGCGTGCGTTTCAAGTTTGGGGAAGATAATTTTCACAATAAAAATGCACCTTTATAATAAAAGCATAACATGCATAATCACATTTGCGGTTATTTTGATAATGGTGTTTTCCCACTAATGGAAAATTTGCGCGTATAGCCTACTGGCGTGTGCACATTGCTGCGCTTATAATGTGAAGAAATAGCCCAAAGGTTTATCAACATTTTAAGCTAAATGTTCTGATCTGTTGCGTCAGCCACATTACGTAAAAAATGTTTTTTGATGCTAGTGATTGTATTAATTTGGGATCTATTGCGTCTCACAACTGTCCCAGACTTTGTTTGGACTATGTTTCTTGCACAGAATATAATAGGTTAACTTTTGTACTAAGAGGGATAGTAGATTGACATAGGCTAGTGCTTTTGCTGTTCGTTAGGCCTACTCATCTTGTTGGCTGACGAAAGGTAAATGTGGACAGTTCTTCCAATATCTTCATTATGCACCTCGGAATTGGATAAGGACCCTCGCAGTTGCGGCACTTCGGGGCAAGGGAACAACGACCACTGGCCGCAAAAGGCATGGAATGTTTTAGGGTGCATTCGGCGACACAAAGGTGAAGCCGCCGTGAAATTCGAGGCATTATCAAGTGCTTGTCAAATTGTGAATGAGAGACTGATGAACTGTGTACAGCCTGCGCAAAAAACAAAGCAGAGCTCATGTCTATCAAGCATAATTTCAAATCATATTTAGAGTCACATCATGCAACCTTACAATGTATTAAAAATCAAAACATTTAGCCCAATGTTTGTAGAACGTGCTTATTTAGACCGGTCTACAATAAAATGTATTGTGAAGGTGTAAGCTATATTACATAGATTTATAAACTTTTTCAAATGTAGATATTCCAAAGGTCTGCATCAGTGGATTGAACCAGGTTTTTGTTGCTTTAAGATAATTTATTGAATTGTGTCTTCTATGCAGAATGATGATAATATAGGCTTAAACAGTGTGTCTCTCTCTCTCTCTCTCTCTCTCTCTCTCTCTCTCTCTCTCTCTCTCTCTCTCTCTCTCTCTCTCATAATAACAATACCACTGAGTGCTGATATTTGGCCAGTGATCCGGGTGTGTCTGTAATAAAGGCTTGTAATTGGTTACACCTGCAGAGTGTTGGATGGCAGTGAGGCTTCAGGGTTCATCAGAGACATCTTAATCCCTGTAATAAGTCAGAGGGATTTGGATACTTCTCTACCACAGTCATGGTTCACCTAACACTCCTCTGTAGCGCTGCCCAATATATATACAGTATCCAGCTGCAGCATGGAATAGGCACGCTCAAGTCTCACAAATACAGACTACGTCCCAGACACTGGTGTCCTGTTTGGGTAGAGTGAGTGTTGATGTAGGAGTTAAGGTTAGTTATTAGGGATGGGGTTAGGGTTAAGGACTGGACCATGTTATGTTGGCATCCCAGTGCCTGGGAGTGAAAGTGACTGGGTTAGCTGAATCCTGTACCTTTGTCAACTAGCTGTTCCTGTTGGGGTTTTGTCAGAAGTTTCATATTTAGATGGATTGTTTCCTGAGCATGAAATATCACACATGAGTTATAGGCCTATCTTTTGTGTCAAAACACAGCTAAAGAAGTCACTGAAACCCTTAATAAGGAGTTTAGTTTTGGAATGGGTGGCTAGTAATAAATTGGTCCTGAACATCTCTAAAACTAAGAGCATTGTATTTTCTACAAATCATTCCTTAAGCTCTAGACCTTAGCTGAATCTGGTAATGAATGATGTGGCTGTTGAACAAGTTGAGGAGACTAAATTACTTGGTGTTACCTTAGATTGTAAACTGTCATGGTCAAAACATATAGATTCAATGGTTGTAAAGATGGGGAGAGGTCTGTCCGTAATAAAGAGATGCAAGCTCTAGTTTTGTCTTATCTTGTCATGTGGTCAATTGCTGCAAATAAAGACCTAGTTAAGCTGCAGCTGACCCAGAACAGAGCGGCACATCTTGCTTTTCATTGTAATCAGAGGGCTGATATAAATACTATGCATGCCAGTCTCTCTTAGCTAAAAGTTGAAGAGAGACTGTCTGCCTCATTTCTTATTTTTAAAAGAAAGATTGTGTTGTAAATTCATATTTGTTTGCATAGTCAACTTACACAAAGCTCTGACACACACACACACACCAGACCTGCCACCAGGGGTCTTTTCACAGTCCCCAAATGCAGAACAAATTCAAGAAAGCATACAGTATTACATAGAGTCGTGGTTGTTCTACTGGATATTATAGGTGAATGCACCAATTTGTAAGTCGCTCTGGATAAGTGCGTCTGCTAAATGACTTAAATGTAAATGTAATGTAAATGAGTTGTACTGCGCCATTGTTTGCATGTTTGTGGCCCGCCTTTTAGCTTGAACGATTCTTGCCATTCTCCTTCGACCTTTCATCAAGGAGCTGTTTTCGCCCATAGGACTGCCGCTGACTGGATGTTTTTTTTTTGTCGCACTACCCTTGTTGCACCATCCTCGGTAAACCCTATACACTTTTGATTGTGAACTCCCTTTCATCTCATATTGCTCAAATGAACAGCAAACCTGTTTTTAAAAAAGAAACTGATGAAGCAACACCTCACGTCACAACGCCTCTCCCGTATTTGACCTAAATATTGATATGTATGCTATGTGAGCCGTTTTTAAATGTATGTAGTTCTGTCCTTGAGCTGTTCTTGTCTATTAATTTTTCATATTTTTTATTTATTTTTTTATTTCACCTTTATTTAACCAGGTAGGCCAGTTGAGAACAAGTTCTCATTTACAACTGTGACCAGGCCTCGATAAAGCAAAGCAGTGCGACAAAAACAACACAGAGTTACACATGGGATAAACAAATGTACAGTCAATAACCCAATAGAAAATCTGTATACAGTGTGTGCAAATGAAGTAAGGAACAAAACACAAATATGGGGATGAGGTAGGTAGTTGGTTGGATGGGCTATTTACAGATGGGCTGTGTACAGCTGCAGCAATCGGTAAGCTGCTCTGACAGCCGATGCCTGAAGTTAGTGAGGGAGATATAAGTCTCAAACTTCAGTGATTTTTGCAATTCGCTCCAGTCATTGGCAGCAGAGAACTGTAAGGAAAGGCGGCCAAAGTAGGTGTTGGCTTTGGGGATGACCAGTGAGACGTGCTACGGGTGGGTGTTGCTATGGTAACCAGTGAGCTGAGATAAGGCGGAGCTTTACCTAGCAATGACTTGTAGATGACCTGGAGCCAGTGGTTTGGCGATGAATATGTTGCGAGGACCAGCCAACGAGAGCAAACAGGTCGCAATGGTGGGTAGTTCAGTATATGGGGCTTTGGTATTGGTAATGTTCTGTATTTTGTTATGTTTCATGTTTTGTGTGGACACCAGGATCGTAATAAAATACCAAATACCAAACCGTGTGATACATCAATTATGTTCACGTGATATTGGTACTGTGCATTATGTCTATTTGTCTACTATATTCAATGATCCAAAAATACCCCCTGAGAAGTATAATAAAGCATTTCTTTATGCACAATAAAATTGTATGTTAAGATAATCACTAACTTTCTAAAACATTTTCCGCTGTAACATGTTGTGTAACAGCTGTCATAAGGATGTTGAAATATGAACGCAGTCTCCCTACTGTTTGTTTAGTAAACCACAACCACACTGATCAGAATCCGACATGCCTCTAACCACTTTAATTTCACTTGTGACTAAATCTAAACAAATATTGTGTGTGAATGGAGAGCATTTGTTCCTTGTATGTCATATTAAATCAATCTCATAGTGATATGGTTACTGTTAAAATGTTTACAAAACATTCATTCACTTTCAATTTTATATAATGAAAATTGGCAAAGAATAACAATAAAGATAGATGGTTTTAACTGTTTAATATATATTTAAATAAACACATAAACATGTCCAATTAGTCTATAAGAAAAGCTTTAAGAAATGCCTGTCACGTCTTATGCCAATAGGGAAATTAATGTGGCAGAAAAATTGTTAAATTCTAACTCCAACTGTGCCAATGCAACTCACAATTATTAAGACCATATTTCTTTGGGGGAAATGTTGTTAAAAAAAGTGTTACAAGATATTAATCATAAAACATCTGAAAGTTATGTCTTGATATACATTTTCACAGCTTAGCTTTGTGTGTCTCTGCATCATAAAAGCAAGTATTAGCTTCCATATTTTTCTGCAAGACAGTTTTATTTCTTGGGCAAATTCTTAAATGCTTCACTTATTATCAGAAGCATTAGACTATTTATACCCTACTGTCTTACCCTGCCAGCCAGGTAGTCATTTCATCAGTGCTCCCTTGGGAGAGGTTTGTCAGTCAATTTATTGTAATTCTTTGTACTGTGTATTTAATCCTGACATTAAGGTCAGACAAGTCATTAATTCAAACAAGGATCATGATGTTTTAAGGTCCAGTGCAGCCATTTTTATCTCGATACCAAATAATATCTGGGTAACAATGAAGTACTTTACTGTGAATGTTTTCAATTAATATGATCAAAAAGAAACAAAAATAGCTTCTTAACAAAGATCAATTTCTCAAGCAAGAATATTGCTAGGAATGTCTGGGAGTGGTCTGAGTGAGGAGGGGAAAACTGTTATTGGCAGAGAGGTTTGGAACTCTCTTATTGGTCTATTAACTCATTCACGGCCTGATGATGTCACCAGGCAGGCCAGAACTCCATCCCACCAAAACAGGCTGAAATTTGAGGCGGTCTTGTCAAACTCTTACACTAAAAGGGCCCTATCATAACTTTCACAATTTCACAGTATTATTCCAATCTCATAGTGTGAAAGTATATATAAAACACAGGAAATCACGTTTTTGACTGTACTGGGTCTTTACAGAAGAGAGAGCAATGAAAGTTGACTACAACATAGAAAATGTTAATGTTTCTCTACCATTGTTTTTTCTACCGTTACTCAGTTTCCCTTCCACCTGCTTTCATTTGTTCTTTCTGTCTACTCTTTTTTACTGACCCTTTTTGTGACAGCGTAAACATTTTACATGGTACAACCTTGTTTGTTTAAACAAGAAATCCAAGTCATGTACCTTTCAGTTGCCAGGCCTAGAAACAATTAACTCAGGCAGGTCATGTGCTCAGTCTGGCATTTTGACTGGTATTAACACTGACTGGAGTGTGTGTTAGTGGCAGGGCCAGATGTGTTATTTTCAGGAAGAGATCAGGGAGGAGTTTGAAGCGAGCGAAAGGTTCAACCTCCCTTGATCTTGAAGGCTGTCACGCCCTGGCCATAGAGGGGGTTTTATTCTCTATTTTGGTTTGGCCAGGGTGTGACTAGGGTGGGCATTCTATGTCCTTTTTTCTATGTTTTTGTATTTCTTTGTTTTGGCCTGGTATGGCTCTCAATCAGGGACAGCTGTACATCGTTGTTGCTGATTGGGAGCCATACTTAGGTTGCCTGTTTTCCTTTGGGTTTTGTGGGTGGTTATTTTCTGTTTTGTGAGTATTACCTGACAGAACTGTTTGGCTGTCATTTTTGTTATTTTGTTTAAGTGTTCACTAGAAATAAATACATGATGAGCACTATCCACGCTGCGCCTTGGTCTACTCTTTCAGACGGCCATTACAAAGGCTGCATGATCTCTGTAAAGTCCTAGATTCCCAGCTTGATAAGGAGGAGGTGGTGTACCTCCAGGAACTCCACAGATCTTCTCTCCCAGACTCTGTTTACACCAAGGGGGTGTCTAGTACCAGATTTTACATGAGATGGGACACCTCAATACCAAAACATTCTCCACCACACCATGTATTCCGTTTCCCTACCTACGGGATGTGTAGGCTTTTCTAAACGGAGTGTCATTTGTGACATGTCATTTGCATACTTGGTTGTTTGTGGCACTCTATTTGTTGTTTTGTATTGGTGACATTGATACAGTAAGAGATTCCCCCACATTCTGGGACCATTTAAGACCATTTAAATCTGTGTTATTAACCCATTTCTCAGTTGCTCCCATATTCATGTCCAAAATTGTCTATCACAGTGCCATCCGTTTTGTCACCAAAGCCCCATATACAACCCACCACTGCGACCTGTATGCTCTCGTTGGCTGGCCTTCACTTCATAATCGTCGCCAAACACATTGGCTCCAGGTCATCTACAAGACCCTGCTAGGTAAAGTCCCCCCTTATCTCCGCTCACTGGTCACCATAGCAGCACCCACCTGTAGCACGCGCTCCAGCAGGTATATCTCTCTGGTCACCCCTAAAGCCAACTCCTCCTTTGGTCGTCTCTCCTTCCAGTTCTCAGCTGCCAATGACTGGAACGAACTACAAAAATCTCTAAAACTGGAAACACTTATCTCCCTCACTAGCTTTAAGCACCAGCTGTCAGAGCAGCTCACAGATCTCTGCACCTGTACATAGCCCATCTTTAATTTAGCCCAAACTACTACCTCTTCCCCTACTGTATTTATTTATTTTATTTATTTTGCTCCTTTGCACCATATTATTTATATTTTAACTTTTAACTTTCTTCAAACTACAAATCTACCATTCCAGTGTTTTTCTTGCCATACTTTATTTACTTTGCCACCATGGCATTTTTTTGCCTTTACCTCCCTTATCTCACATCATTTGCTCACATTGTATATAGTCTTATTATTATTTTTTTTAATTATTTTATTTTTTTATTTTTTATACTGCATCATTGATTGTATGTTGTTTTACTCCATGTGTAACTCTGTGTTTTTGTATGTTGTTGAACTGCTTTGCTTTATCTTGGCCAGGTCGCAATTGTAAATGAGAACTTGTTCTCAACTTGCCTACCTGGTTAAATAAAGGTGAAATAAAAATTCAAAAAAAATTATTGGGACATTTGTTTTTAGAAAATCAACATATGGGTTTGTGTGAGAGTTGTCCAATTAGCTGTTTGAGAGTAATTCTGATTAATTTAATTTAACTGCATAATATAGTAGCGGTACTGGAGTGCCATTTCTAGGTCCAAGAGGCTTCTAAACAGCTTCTACCCCAAGCCATAAGACTCCTGAACATCTAATCAAATGTTGCATTGCCCCCCCCCCCTTTTACGCCGCTGCTACTCTCTGTTATTATCTATGCATAGTCACTTTAATAACTCTACCTACATGTACATATTACCTCAATTACCTCGACTAACTGGTGCCCCCGCACATTGACTCTGTACTGGTACCCCCTGTATATAGTCTCGCTATTGTTATTTTACTGCTCCTCTTTAATTACTTGTTCCTTTTATTTCAAATTCTTGTTCGTATTTTTTAAACTGCATTGTTGGTTAGGGGCTTGTAAGTAATAATTTCACTGTAAAGTCTACTATACCTGTTGTATTCTGTGCATGTGACTAATAACATTTGATTTGATTTGATATAAAAAATGTTTCTTCCATTGTGACCTTCCCTACGATCAATGGAGACCAGGTGTAGAAGAGCCTGGCTTGGGTTAGAACAGGATAGAGGGACCATCATAAGCACCCAATATAATCCCTATTACTTCAATCATACCTGACCCAATGGGTCTGTGAGAGGAACAACCATGTAGCCTAGACATGGTCATTATTTCTCTGCTAGGTTAATGGCAATCAATCTGCTAGGTAGCTATTAGAAACAGTTAAAGCGGTTATTAAAGAGATTTTACTTTGAATGAAAAACAGTAATTGATCTCTTAGCACTGTCATGACTGTGTCATGTATTACACTTACCCATGAAATGACACTGTTATTGCACAGCAATAGACACTGAGCAATAGTGTAGGAAACATTGACTGAGGGCTGCAGAGCGTTCCTAATCCAGTCCTGAAAGATAGTATGCACCTTCAGTTAAAAAAGATGTAGGTTGATTCACTACAACTATATACAGACCTTGATTTTTACTACGAGTCATAATTGTGGGGGGAATGTTCCAGGACACCAAAGCAGCGCTTTCATAAACGGAAAGTCCATCATGTGTTGAAACCCAACTTGTCCAATCAATTGATGTCATTTCTCAGAACGGTGCTAATAACATGTCTTAAAATGATTTCTTTGGCCAAGAGAGGTACAAAATCCCAAATCCTGTAAAGATCTTTTCCATGCGTCTCCATTCCTCCAAATCTCTGATTGGCCTAAGTCGTAAACACAGGGGTGTTATAGGAGTGTGCGTGGAAATCTCTGAACTCTTATGGGCACCTTCGCCTGAAAAGGCAGGAATCTAGAAAGTTCCACTTAGTTGTTGATCATCACCCCACATAAGTCCACACTCATGGGCGAGCGAATAGCAAGAAGCAAAACCGAAATCTCTTTTTAGTAAAGGGATTATTTTTCTTTGTCTAGGCCTCAAAAGTCTGCCATTATAGCTGTAGCTCAAGCAGTTTCAAGTGGCCATGGCTGTGTTTAGAAAACACATCTTTTCCCAGAGAAACTGACACAGTGCAGAGTTGATCTCAGTGTAAATACTCTCCATCTTTTTTCCGTTGCAGATGTAAATATAGAGCATATTTTGGGAACGGTGTTCAGTGCGTAGGTCACATTTTTCCCCTTTAGTAAACCCAGCATTGTGTAGCGTTACGAGTGTGAAATCCTATTACAGGGAGTCTCACCCTAGGGCTCTCTAACTGAACCCATGTCTGAATACCAGTGGTTCATTTGAACACTCCACCAGGACAGTGGCAATACTAGGTCCTCAATCAGCGGAACTGATTCGGACAGGAAGGTACCAAACCCACACTTAAAGCGGCCTCAATGTCAACTAATGAGGTTGAGCACATTAAATTAGTCTGGATTATTCTAATCAAATGTTATTTGTCACATGCTTCATAAACAAAATGTGTAGACTAACAGTGGAATTCTTACGGGCCCTTCCCAACAATGCAACAAAAAAAACAACACAAGAACAAAATACAGAATGAGTAACGATAACTTGGCTATACATGGGCACCAATACGGGGTACCAGTACAAGGTATTTGAGGTAGATATGTACATATAAAGTGTAGGGATAAAGTGACTAAATCAAATAAAATGTTATTTGGCTGAGCAGTTGCCATACTGTGTCAATTTCACCAATACAAAACAACAAATAGAGTGCCACAAACAACCAAGTATGCAAATGACACGAAAATATTTACTAAATAAACTAAAGTAAAAAAATGTAGTAAAAAGTAGCACAATAATATAACAATATTGAGGCTATATACAGGGGGGTACCAGTACCGAGTCAATGTGCGGGGGTACAGGTTAGTCAAGGTAATTTGTATATGTAGGTAGGGGTAAAGTTACTATGAATAGATAATAGACAGCGAGTAGCAGCAGTGTAAAAACAAAGGGGGGAGGGTGTCAATGCAAAAAGTCCCGGGTGGCCATTTGATTAACTGTTCAGAATTATTTTGGCTTGGGGGTAGAAGCTGTTAAGGAGCCTTTTGGACCTAGACCTGGCGCTCCGGTACCGCTTGCCATGTGGTAGCAGAGACCTGTCTATGACTTGGGTGACTGGAGTCTTTTTACAATTTTTTAAGCCTTCCTCGGACACCGCCTAGTATATATGTCCTGGGTGGCAGGAAGATTGGCCCCAGTGATGTACTGGGCCATACGCACTACCCTCTGTAGCTCCTTACGGTCGGATGCTAAGCAGTTGCCATACCAGGGTGGTGATGCAACCGGTCAGGATGCTCTCAATGGTGCAGCTGTAGAACTTTTTATGGATCTGGGGACGCGTGACAAATCTTTTCAATCTCCTGAGGGGGAAAAGTGTTGTCGTGCCCTCTTCACGAATTTCTTGGTGTGTTTGGACCATGGTTGTTTTTTGGTGATGTGGACACCAAGGAACTTGAAACTCTCGACCGCTCCACTACAGCCTCGTCGATGTGAATGGGGGCATGTTCGGCCCTCCATTCATCTCCTTTATCTTGCTCACGTTGAGGGAGAAGTTGTTGTCCTGGCACCTGTCGGTGATCAGGCCTACCACCGTTGTGTCGTCAGCAAACTTAATGATGGTGTTGGAGTCGTGCTTGGCCACACAGTCGTGGGTGAACAGGGAGTACAGGAGGGGACTAAGCACGCACCCCTGAGGGGCCCCTGTGTTGAGGATCAGTGTGGCAGATGTGTTGTTGCCTACCCTTACCACCTGGGGTGACCTGTCAGGAAGTCCAGGATTCAGTTGCAGAGGGAGGTGTTTAGTCCCAGGGTCCTTAGGTTAGTGATGAGCTTTGTGGGAACTATGGTGTTGAACGCTGAGCTGTAATCAATGAACTGCATTCTCACATAGGTGTTCCTTTTGTCCAGGTGGGAAAGGGCAGTGTGGAGTGCGATTGAGATTGCATCATCTGTGGATCTGTTGGGGCGGTATGCGAATTGGAATCGGTCTAGGGTTTCCGGGATGATAATTTTGATGTGAGCCATGATCAGCCTTTCAAAGTCCTTCCTGGCTACCGACATGAGTGCTATGGGGCGGTAGTCATTTAGGCAAGTTACCTTCGCTTTCTTGGGCACAGGCACTATGATGGTCTGCTTGAAACATGTAGGTATTAGGAACTTGGTCAGGGAGAGGTTGAAAATGTCAGCGAAGACACTTGCCAGTTGGTCCGCTCATGCTCTGAGTACACGTCCTAGTACTCTGTCTGGCCCAGCAGCCTTATGAATGTTGACCTGTTTAAAGGTCTGGCTCACATCGGATATAGAGAGTGTAGCAACAGCATAGATAATAAACAGTAGCAGCAGCGTATGTGATGTCGTGACTGTCACAAGCGTCAAAATTAGTAGATCAAGGTGCAGCGTGGAATATGTTCATCTTGATGTTTAATGAAAGAAAAAAATGAACACTTTACAAATAAACAAAAATGACAGCAGACAGTTCCGTCAGGTACTCACAACTAAACGGAAAACAACTACCCACAAAAAACAAAGGAAAAACAGGCTGCCTAAGTATGGCTTCCAATCAGAGACAACGATAGACACCTGCCTCTGATTGGAAACCATACCCGGCCAAAACATAGAAAACTAAACATAGAATGCCCACCCACCTATCACACCTTGGCCTAGCTAAACAGAGAAAACACAGCTCTCCTAGGTCAGAGCGTGACAGTGACTTTAACATTAATCTGAAGACTGTTATTTATCTAATACCTAATCATGTTTAATTGTTACCCGATTAAATTAATCATGTAACAATTAACTCATTAGGATCTGGGGCACCATGAGAGCAGTTCTTTAAAGAGTTACCATCTCTCCTATCACATCCTTAAACAGTCAACTTATTAATCATAACCTCGTATCATATAATCATTCTGAACAGTCGAAACCTTGCATCTGCAAAAACCTGAGCCTTTCTTATGATTCAGTACTACACAAATTGGTTTAATTATTTATTTACTAGCTAATTAAATGGGAACACAAGATAAACATACACACTTTGCATTGGTTATTGACTGGAGACTTAATACGCTAAAACAGGTCTCTAGCGGAATGACAACAGCAGGGCTGCTTGTTAAAGAAAATATGGAGAGGGAGAGAAAGAGGGACAGAGCCACTTAACATTGGTAAATTCAGAAACTACTCTCACTTACAGTAACCATATACTTTGCACATGACCCCCGCCCGCTTGAATATGAAATAATTAATGTATTTACGTGAAATGCCTGGGTTAGCCAGGGTCTCTCGGTGAACAGGGCAACCTTAGAAAGGGAGTTGGGCTTTTTCGCGGCACGCTTGTAAGGCTCTGATTGTCCAAATTGGTTCAGACGAGTCTTCTATTGTTGTCCTTCTCTGTAGTTGTCTGGTATCACGTGACTTGTCGTGGTCCTGAACAGAACTACAGAGCTGAGTCCTTCAATTCACTCTTGAAGAGTCTTCTCTAAAGATAGGTTAGCCGGCCGTGTCGATGGTTCCCCAGTGGGGTGATGAGAGTTGCGTAATACGATGGTCTGAGCAGAGTAAAAGAATGGTCCTACTTAAATTCGCTTTCGAAGATACTTTACTTAGGACAGCTAATCAGCCGTGCCAGTGGTTGTCCGGGAGGTGAGTTTATCGTCTCTACCTCGTGTTGAGATTCAAAGTTCAAACCACCACACGTGCAGCTGCAGCTTCACGTCTTTCTGGTCTGGTATGTTATTTTCTTAACCCATCATTTATACAGTTTGCAAGAAAGGGGCTGTTCCAGCAGGCTGACACATTCTCTGACCTGACTCAGGGGCGGTGAGTACTTACTGTGCCGAGTGATAAATAAACTATTATCTCTTATAGCTTCTCAAATTACATCCCTCTCTTAACAAAAACATAGTTTTTCATATTACATGAACAATGCATAGCATGGAAAGTGGGTATACTTTTCCTGGATGGCAGGGAGCTCAGTCCCAGTGATGTACTGGGCTGTACGCACTACCCTCTGTAGCGCTTTGCCGTCGGATGACCAAGTAGTTGCCATACCAGGCGGTGAGGCAGCCAGTCAAAATGCTCTCAATGGTGCAGCTGTAGAACTTTTTGAGGATCTGAGCACCAATGACTAATCTTTTCAGCCTCCTGAGGTGGGTGGTGTAGGTGAGGCGGGTGGTGTAGGTGTAGGTGTCCTGGAGGGCAGGTAGTTTGCACCCAGTGATGCGTTGTGCAGACCTCACTACCCTCTGGAGAGCCTTCCGGTTATGGGCGGAGCAGCTGCCGTACCAGGCGGTGATACAGCCCGACAGGATGCTCTCGATTGTGCATCTGTAAAATAAAATTGATTACATCAATTTTCCCATTATTAAAGTGGCTTGAGTTGAGTCAGTATGTTGGCAGCAGCCACTCAATGTTAGTGATGGCTGTTTAACAGTCTGATGGCCTTGAGATAGAAGCTGTTTTTCAGTCTCTCGGTTCCAGCTTTGATGCACCTGTACTGACCTCGCCTTCTGTATGATAGCGGAGTGAACAGGCAGTGGCTCGGGTGGTTGTTGTCCTTGATGATCTTTTTGACCTTCCTGTGACATCGGGTGGTGTAGGTGTCCTGGAGGGCAGGTAGTTTGCACCCAGTGATGCGTTGTGCAGACCTCACTACCCTCTGGAGAGCCTTCCGGTTATGGGCGGAGCAGCTGCCGTACCAGGCGGTGATACAGCCCGACAGGATGCTCTCGATTGTGCATCTGTAAAACTGCATCTTGCCATCTTGATGTAATTAGATGTATCACTAGCCACTTTGTTGGTGTTTTTGGTGACAAGCCGAATTTCTTCAGCCTCCTGAGGTTGAAGAGGCGCTGCTGCGCGTTCCTCACCACGCTGTCTGTGTGGGTGGACCATTTCAGTTTGTCCGTGATGTGTACGCCGAGGAACTTAAAACTCTCCACCCTCTCCACTACTGTCCCCACAAGGGTGCGTTCTCAGCCCTCTCCTGTACTCCCTGTTCACCCACAACTGCGTGGCCACACACACCTCCAACTCAGTCATCAAGTTTGCAGACGACACAACAGTAGTAGACCTGATTACCAACAATGACGAGACAGCCTACAGGGAGGAGGTGAGGGCCCTGGGAGTGTGGTGCCAGGAAAATAACCTCTCACCCAACGTCAACAAAACAAAGGAGATGATCGTGGACTTCAGGAAACAGCAGAGGGAGCACCCCCCTATCCACATCGACGGGACAGCAGTGGAGAAGGTGGAAAGCTTCAAGTTCCTTGGTGTACACATCACTGACAAACTGAAATGGTCCACCCACACAGACACTGTGGTGAAGAGGGCGCAACAGCACCTCTTCATCCTCAGGGGGCTGAAGAAATATGGCTTAGCACCTAAAACCCTCACAAACTTTTATAGATGCACAATCGAGAGCATCCTGTCGGTCTGTATCACCGCCTTGTAAGGCAACTGCACCGCCCGCAACCGCATGGCTCTCCAGAGGGTGGTGCGGTCTGCCCAACGCCTCACCGTGAGCAAACTACCTGCCCTCCAGGACACCAACAGCACTCGATGTCACAGGAAGGCCAAAAAGATCATCAAGGACAACAACCACCCAAGACACTGCCTGTTCACCCGCTGTCATCGAGAAGGTGAGGTCAGTACAGGTGCATCAAAGCTGGGACCGAGAGACTGAAAAACAGCTTCTATCTCAAGCCATCAGACTTAAATCACTAGCACATTAGAGGCTGCTGCCCTATATACATAGACCTGAAATCACTGGCCACTTTAATAATGGAACACCAGTCACTTTAATGTTTACATATTTTGCATTACTCATCTCATATGTATATACTGTATTCTATCCTATTCTACTGTATCTTAGTCTATGCAGGTCTGACATTGCTCGCCCAAATATTTATATATTCTTAATTCCATTCCTTTACTTTAGATGTGTGTGTATTGTGTGTATTGTTGTTAAATTGTTAGATATTACTCTATAGATATTACTGCACTGTTGGAGCTAGAAACACAAGCATTTCCCTACACCTGCAATAACATCTGCTAAACATGTGTATGTGACAAATCAAATTTGATTTGAACAGGGTTGACAACTTCATCTTAAATCAGCCATAAATCAGGGAGTGGCAATTGAATGCAAGCTTCACCCAAAACATTTTTTTGCTAAAACATTTCTAACCAATCTATCTATATTTATCTATGCTCGACCCGTTCAGTTTTCACAAAACAACAGAAAATGGCCAAAAAGTGTAGAACCATCTCACTTGTTTTAACGTTATGATTTGACTATAAGATGTTCAATGTTTCTTTGAATATATATATTTTTTAAGGGATAGTTTCACCATATTAAAATGAGAGTTCGGTTCACTTAACAGGGTTGACCTTAAAATGAGGGACATATGTAAATGAATCACTAATCACATGAAATAAATATGAATCTTCAGAAATCACTTTGTCAAAGCAACAAAATAACTACAGTAAAGATTTACAATGATGGTGAAACTTGGAAAAATGTTGGATTAAGTGGGTTGAAATCTTCCCAGTAGTGACACAAGATTGACAGAGGGACATGTCAAAATGCAGAATTTTGGCACTTTAGCAATCCTTTATTCATATAAAAATGTAAGATTTTTTAAATTATCCATGTGCTCTAGCCTTCCCTGTAGCTCAGTTGGTAGAGCATGGTGTTTGCAACACCAGGGTTGTGGGTTCGATTCCCACGGGGGGCCAGCACAGAAAAAAAAATGTATCAAATTGTATGAAATGTATGCATTCACTACTGTAAGTCGCTCTGGATAAGAGCGTCTGCTAAATGACTAAAATGTAATGTAGAATGTCTCTATATTAAAGGGAGTTTAGTTTAATATAGCAGGCTTTTAAATTCAATATTGGTGCATAATTTCTACTTAAAATATCAAAGGGACGCAAAAGGCACTCTTTTTGTGGAACGACCCAGATACAGTATGAGTCACAGCAACATCCACAGACCCCATGATCAGGCTTTTATTTATTTATCCCACCCTCTCTAATTATGCCTTTAGGACTTACAAATGAACCTCTCTCTCTGTCTCTCTACCTCCCTCCTCTTCTCTCTCTTTCTCCATCCCTTAACATTTCACTCTATTATAAAATAACTTATGACATAGTAGGAGGTTGTTTAAAAAGACGTTCTTCAAGTCTTACCCTTTCCAACACACAATGAAAGAAAGTATGAGGATGAGTCAATTACCAATGCACTAATGAAGTTTTAATGCATTGTTTCATATTGGACTCATGAAGTGGTGCAGCTGTGTGGCTGTCTGTAAATGTCTTAACAGCACACATGATCAAATCAAAATCAAAGCAAATTTTATTGGTCACATACACATGGTTAGCAGATGTTAATGCGAGTGTTGCGAAATGCTTGTGCTTCAAGTTCCAACAGAGCAGTAATATCTAACAAGTAATCTAACAATTATTTAAGATGAAATGAATATACCTATTATAAGGGTGCGTGCAAATGCAGATGTTGGGTCCATGTAGCCACAATGCAAGATGATGCAATGCTCACTTTCACATGACACAAAGTGGGAATCTACAGATTCAAACTAGTACATACTTACGGTTCCTTGCTCTCCTATTATGAGAAACCGATGAGGCATTCATTGTGTAAATTAGTGACAGTAGTTGCCTTGGTAAACAAACAAACAGACTTGCTAGTTTAGCTAGCCAAACCATCAGTCCAAGCTTGCTATTATGAAAATCGAATTCAACAATGCCAATAAGGTTATCAATTAGACTTTTTTTTTCAAAAGCAGTTCAAAAATTGAAGAAGTAAGAATAAACTATAGCCATTGAATTGTACTGTGTAAATATACCGTGCGTTATGGGGAAATAATGCCCTTCAAACCAATCAGAAATTAGTATCCAACAACGTCATGGTATAAACTGTACTAAATAATGTTGCAAGAATATTGTTCAGATATTACATCCAAACCCTTTCAATCATCAAGTGTCCATCAACAGTTATACAGTGCCCTAAGAAAGTAATCAATGCTCTCATTACTTACCAAAACAAACAAACTGTTACAATCTGTTGTTAAAAAAGTAGATTTGCTCGAAAGGAAAGCTGAGTCTATCGTGTCAGATATGCATATACAGGGTGGGCGTGTGGACGAACAAGGCAACAAAATTGGCCTTCTGGAAACAAAGTGCAAACTTTGGAAGATGAACTGGATCAGCTAGAAAATAGATCGAGAAAAAATGATATGAGAATATTGTCCCTACTGGAAGACAAGGAAAAATGGGACCCTTTCCAGCTATGTGATCAAGATAATATCGGAGGAGCTTGGAGTATCATCGGAGGAACTGAAGTGATGCCATCAGTTCGGCGTGAAGCAGAACAACGCTAAATACCCTCGCATGATCATATTTAAACTAGAACTACCAGAACAAAGTCAACATTATGAGGGCAGGGGGGAAAGGAGATCAGGGTCAGTCCATTCAATTCGTCCAGGACTTGTCTGCTAGGCTAAGGAAAAAACGCAAGCAATTCATTCCGATCAGACAGTCACTGGAGGAAAAAGGAATGAAGTTTCTACTCCGATTCCCGGCAGTACTGTGGGTATGGAAGGGATCACTGAGAATGGATTTCAGATACACCGTTGAAGCCCTGAACAGGCTGCAGGAAACCTTTCCAGTTGAAAGAGAGCCCAGTGCCCCGAGGAGAGGAAGAAGCAGAAAAAACAGATATGCACAGTAGGCTACATACAGTGATGCCCAAGCTTATTGTAAGTTGAGACAATATTTCTTCGCCCTCCCTCCAATACAAACTAGACTCTATTGTCCCCAAGTAACTGTTCTTCTTTAGTAAGTAACGATAGAATTAACTCATGCCAATGAGATACATAGACACTGAAAATACAATATAAAAGAGGAAATGTAGGATGTTTGTCAATAGTTGTTATATGGATGTATGTGTGTGGGCGAGAGGGTGTGAGTGGGTGTATGGGAGGGCATATGTGGCTCTGCATATGAATGGGAGTGGGAGAGTGAAGGAGGGTGAATATGAATATGTGTATGATGGCGGGAGAGAATGGGTCTGTGGAGGCATAGGGTATATGTTGTGTGTGAATGAAGAAGAATGGATGAGTAGTTAGATGTATAGAGGAGTGTAAATCTGTTTGACAAGAAAGGAGGGGGGAAAGACGGAGGTTGGGATTAATTTGGCCTGGCTGGGTAAGGGAGGGCAAGGAAGGGAGGTGGTGATAAGATTAGCTTGGAAGTGCAAGCGTGGGTACGGATGGGAGGGTGGCACAAGCTTGGCTTGGGATGGCAGGGGGGAGTAAAGATGGGAGGTGGGGATAAGCTTGGCTTGGGTGGGGTAAAGGGGGAGAACAGGGAGTGGGTGGTGGAGAGGGATGGATTTGGTTTGGGAGAGAGAGAGAGAAGGAAGGAAGGAAGGACTTAATTATACTACAATGTAATTGTATTTTTTTATGACTTGTAAACTTGTTGAATAAGAGTTCTGGACAGATTAGGACAGGATGTTGAACTATTATTATTATTATTCCTAGTTTTTCATTACAACTAACATATCATGGTGCTTATTGGTGAGAATGGAGAGGGGCTATATCTGAGGGATTGGGATGGAGTGACTGGGAGGGCATCAAACACTTCTCTGAGGTGTGTGTGGGGCCTCCACTCATCCCATTTCAGTCTCTCGGAGGACCCACTCACCCCAAGTAGACCCCCACCAGACACTATACTTTAATTGAATTTATAAGGTAGTACAAACATAGATTTTTTTTATGTTTGTGCTTTTCTAATAACCAATTTGAATGTGTTCATGCAAGTGACTGATTGATCGTGCCTGGAAGGAATCCTCACTATCAGTATAAGCAATTTGGCAGTACATACAGGAAATTGTTTTGAGAACGGAAAGGGATATCTCAGTTTCTAGTGTCAGCTTGGAGAGAAGAAGCCTCGTGAAGTATTGGTCGGTCACATACATGAACCAAAAGTGAATGATGAATTGACAATGAATAATGAATAAATGTAAATGTAAATCATGCAATTAGAACTTGTCTGTGTAAGCAGTATATAAGAGAACTGTAGAACTGTTGTGGTAATTCTAACCAAAAGGAGAGAGACTGTGTTCTTCAAAACAACTTTATTATAAGATTTGCAAAGATTAAGCAATCAATAACAACCACTCAACAGTGCATCGTTAGGAAAGCCCAACGAACAGAGCTGCCTCTCTCCTCTTTTAGAAAAAGTACAACCTATTTTGTCTATGTGGCAGTGTAGCAGATGGGTGGAAACAGGGATGGAACATGGTGTGTAAAAGCTGATTTAGCTTGTCTGTGCAGATTAAGATAGCTGATATTTCCACCATTGTCTGTTCCTTCCTGCATCTTTCCACACATCTAAATTCTTGTAGATTGTGAAAACAGGATGTCACATACTGCAGTCCACCCACACAAGACAAGCCTGTATCAGCAAAATACTAACATATAACAATGGACAATTATTGAAGTAAACACAGCATAGTATGTCTAATCAAACAACATAGTAGGTAATTAAATAATTTCCTCCACAGAACTAACGGGACTGCCCCGAGAGCGCTCACTTCAGACCGGTACTTTATGCATCTAAGTTTGACTGTGACCTCTTGTCAGCTTAAGAATGATTCATTTATGACTGACTTCAAGTGTCCCTGTGTGGAATTTCCACTACAAAATCAACTGCAGTACTTAAATGACAGTCTTTATTCAAATGTACAGTGCATTAAGAAAGTATTCAGACCCCTTGACTTTTCCCACATTTGTTACATTAAAGCCTTATTCTAAAATGGATTAAATGAATTATTTTCCTCATCATTCTACATACAATACCCGATAATGACAAAGCGAATAAAAGGTTTTTAGAAATTCTTGCAAATGTATTGAAAATAAAAAACAGTATTCAGACCATTGTTATGAGACTTGAAATTGAGCTCTTATCTGTCAGAAAGATATCAGTTTGTCTCTGTGGATAGATTGTCCTCTGATAAATCAACTGTAAGTGTTGGTGTTCCTCAAGGTTCTGTTTTAGAACCACTATTGTTTTCACTATATATTTAACCTCTTGGTGTTGTCATTCGGAAACATAATGTTAACTCATTGCTATGCGGACGATACACAGCTGTACATTTCAATGAAACATGGTGAAGCCCCAAATTTTTTTACTTTTAAACTTGGACAAAACAGAGATGCTAGTTCTAGGTCCCAAGAAACAAAGAGATCTTCTGTTGGATCTGACAATTAATCTTGATGGTTGTACAGTCGTCTCAAATAAAACTGTGAAGG